>NC_063064.1:30489007-30551507 GCF_018812025.1 Megalobrama amblycephala
TATTGCCTTGGAAAAAATAAATTTGAGTTCAATTACTAAAATTGCTAAAAAATAAAATTTAAATAAAAATTAAAGCTAAATATAAATAGATGGAAAAACTTTAAAGAATGTAAACAAAAAATTGAAATATTGCCTTGGAAATAAATAATTTTAAGTTGAATTACTAAAATTTGCTAAAACTAAAATTTAAATAAAAAATAAATTAAAGCTAAATACAAATATTAGGTGAAAAGCTTAAAAAATAATAATAATAATATAATAGAAACATCTTGAAAATTAACTGAAATTAGTTCAAGTTGAGGTACTAAAGTTACTAAAACTGAAATAAAAATAAATTAAAGCTAAATAGAAATATTAAAAAATGAATCAAATTAACAAGCACATAATGAAATTACTAAAATTAAAATGAAAACAATACAAAATAATAAATAAAAGCTAATTAAACATGAAAAAATTGTATAATAGTATATAAATAACACTTGGTAAACACATGCTAAAATGATGAAGTCTCAGGCTTAACTTCCAGACAGTAAATGTTTGATATAATATTATAATTCATATTTTATGTTTGATTTGCAGGAGCGTTATGTGGCCAGTCTAATGCCTCTACAGAAGAGCATTTCACCCTGGAAAGTAAGACAGATTATTTTTTTTTATTTTTATTTTTTTCATTTTTAGATCTTTTCCTTTTTATATGAATCAGTTTAGCAACTTTTAAGGATACTCACAATGTTCCTTCTCTCATTTCCCAGAGTCCTCCACAGCTGCGGCCGTTCAACCAGGAAGAGTTTATGAAAACACTGGAGAAGGCTGGACCTCAGCTCACCTCACGACTCAAAGGAGACTGGATCGGCCTCTACAGGTACAGCAGCTCTCACAGATTTGATATATATATGATTTTATATATATATAGCACTTTAAATGCATCTGTACTCTTTTCATCTGTTCTGGACTCATGCAGGCAGTTCCTGAGGTCTCCGAACTTCGATGGCTGGTTCAGGAACCGCAGGAAGGAGATGATGCAGAAGCTGGAAGCTCTTCATCTGGAGGCGCTCTGTGAGGAAGACCTACAGCTGCGGATACAGAAACACACAGAGGTGGAGACGGTCGATCTGGTGCTCAAACTCAAGGAGAAACTGGTACTTCAGTTCAGCACATCTCATCAGCTATGCATCCATACGCTTATTTTTATGCAACTCTGGGATATTGCATAAAAATTGTAAATTGTCATGTAAAATCTGCATAAAAAACACAGCTACATTGATTGTAATTCATCTCCTTGTTGTTTCTCAGACTCAGGCCGAGAAAGATCAACTTCCTGTCAAACCAGGAACTCTGCCCAAACTACAGTCCCATATCGAGACCATCATACTCTCTCTTCCAGAGGACCTGCAGGGCATCTTACATAAACCGCCGAGCCCTTGACCATCAGCCAACGCTGAAGGACCAGACTGCGGCTCATACGGGGTTAACAGACACGAACTTCCACACGTGTGATGGATTTCTGCTGGATCCTCCTCCAAGTGCACTTGTTGCTGCGGATCTGAGTGCCCTTGAACGGACAATGCTGGCATTGCCAAAAACAGCACAGACGACAGCACAGGAAGTGACTGAGCGCGCGAGGGACGAATGATGGCAGAAATGACGCACACGTGTTACGGTCTGAATGCTGTAAGTCTCACTGTGTGAGATTAACATTCCCGCTGATTTTAAACATGAAGATACTTATACGATGGAATCAGGAAAAAGCGATCTGGATCTGAAGCTGAATGGGCCGGATTCATGTTCACCTCTAATAATAGAAATATTTAAATGGTTGTGCTGTGACACCAGAACATCATCATTCATGAAACCTGTCGAAAACATGTTCAGGTCATATTTCACCCCAAAATGAGGAAGAGGGAATAAGAAATATTTTACATAAAAAAAATGAAGCCTATTTTAAGACCATTTTATTGTGGCATATATATATATATATATATATATATATATATATATATATATATATATATATATATATATTTATATACACACTCTGTGGCATTATTTTTGTGAGAATCAGGTCATATTTCACCCCTAAATGAAGAAGGAGGAATTAAGAAACTATATTTTGCATGAAGAAAATGAAGCATATTCTAATTCTATGAATATATATATATATATATATATATATATATATATATATATATATATATATATATATATATATATATTAGCCCTGTGGCATTATTTTCATGATAATTAAACACATTTTAAATCCAGTTTTTATTATTATAATACACCAAATCTAATTTTCATTACTGTACTATGAAAAACATGACATTATTTAAATTATAAAGTATTCAATTGTTAAATATTATTAGTGTTTTTTTTTTCTATTATTATTATAGAGAATCACCATGAATATTGAGAAACTCAAAATGATGCATTACATAATTTATGCTGAAATGTACTTAATTATCAAGAAAATGTCATCAAATGAAAAGGTCTAAAAATGGGCTTTTATATATTTTTTTTCCATTATATTTTGGGGTGAAATGTTCCCTGGAAATGTTTTCATGAAATGCACTGTTTTGAATCGTGTTAATTGGTGTGATATTGCAATAACAGGCAGATTTATTTCCCCTTTAACAGACACCAACACTACTAACGTATAAATGTTGAAGGACACTAGTGTGAGTATAGTTCATCTTTACAAGGTCAATTAGCACATTATCGCAGGTGCCCGACATTAACTCAACAGCACAAATGCAATGATGTCTATTTCTCATGATGAAGGCAAACCCAACGAAGAGCAGTGGAGTTTTACATGTATTTATTTTTATTTTTAATTCATAAGCTGACTAACCACAAAAGGGAAAATAGCCATTGTCTTTTCCTTTCCTCACCGGTCACTGGTTAAACCGATAGAACTAGTCACTTTCCCGCACTGAGATTGTGGTCTTCCTTCTAATTCAATATCATATATACTTCATCATTCAGAAAATTATATTTACACACAATATAGTCTTCAAATACAGCTTTTCTTTACACTTGCTTGACCGATAAAGGTGAATACTGCAGTTTCTTTGTGCCTTTCATTTTCTGATTAGTTTGATTTGATCAATTTTCCATCTCTTTTTTAGGACCAAGTGTGTAGTTTTTGAGTACATGAGTGCTTTAATGTCATGAAATATGATTGTTTGACCTTTAGAAAGAGCTGTTATTTGCACTTTATCAGTGGAACGTGTCGAGCAACAGAAGACGTTCTCCTCAAAAACACATTTTTATGGCTTGTGTTTTACAGCTGGTCATATTCCATGAAGTCAACCATGTTTGATATTTGAAGATGGAAATACAAACTTTCTGTTGTGTGCCTTGAGCTAGAAAGACAAACCGGTGAAGAACCAAAGACCGTCACACTTCTGTACAACTTCACTCTCTAACTGACACTGTTTCCACATGAATGCTTTATCTGGTTGATTATGCTGGTTTAATTTGGACTCATGGGACGCCTTACGTATGTTGTTTAATGTTCATTTCCTGTAGTGTTGTCAAAAGTACCGACCGCGATACCAAGTCGGTACTGACATTTTAAAAAATTTGACGGGTTGAGCGGATTCATAAATATCTCTGATTGGCAATTGTGTTCACGCGCTCATCGGAAATATCTGTGATTGGCTACTGCTTTCAAACGGTGCCACTTTCAAATTCAAACGGTCCCGCTTTCAAACGTTCCCGCTTTCAAATTCAAACGGTCCCGCTTTCAAATTCAAACGGTCTCGTGCATTGATCAGTGTAGCCAATCACAGACATATCTGGTGATGAGCGCGCGAACATAAAGGCCAATCAGAGGTGTTTACGAATCCGCCCAAAAAGCGCTCGTCACATTTTTAAAATATTAGTACCGACTTGGTATCGCAATCTGTACTTTTGACCACACTAATTCCTGCACATGAATCTGGGCCTGTCTGACAGTAGGCCTGTGTAAACTGGTTGTTGGGCAACCATTCATGTTTTATATTTGAAGAACAACCTATTTTAACATGCTTGAATTTTAAAGAGGTATATTCTGATATTCTAATACGCAAATAATGAACTGCTTTTGACACGACGCCTGTTTGTTATACTGATGGATATTTTCTAACATCTGTATTTTTGATCTGCTCATTTATATTGGTAGTTATTATACAGGGTGTTTTATTTGTTGCTGTGGTGATTATTATAGAATGATATAAATGGAAAATTATGGTTTTTGTAAACCATGTACATCGAACCACAGTCTGTTTCAGCATAAACAATATTTTTCTATCAAACCCTTAACCACTATTTTATTTTTATTTTTTCTGTAACCAACAATAGCTTTTCCCTAGAAAGTATTTCATTGTTCTGTTACTCCTTAATGAAGAACAAGTATATTTTTTCCAGGTGTAAATAAATGTCAATAATGAATCTGTGTTGGGTATAAATCTGTTTCTTTTGATTCTAGTATCGGTGCGACTTTAGTATATTTTAGTGCCAAAATAGAAATCGAACAAAGTTATTTTGGTCTTCTTTGATCATTACCTGTATAATGAATGTTTGATTTAAGAGAAAAAACAGTAGGTGGCTATTGTTATCACAATAAAACTATTGTAGATTGGTCTGTTTTAAAGGCACAATGTGTAATTTTCGCCGCTAGAGGTCGCTTATTCAAAATGACAACTTGAATTTGCAGAATCTTGGGAGTCTTGTCTTCACGTCTACAGCCGGCGGAAAAGAATCCGACGAGACTCGGACAGAAATCATATTCATGGATGAGGTAATGTATTATAGATTTATTAACATTACTATAGTATGAAGAAGGGTGTTGGAGTGGAACGAGGTCGCTGGAGTGATTGCTAATGAGAGACGAGCGCAACACACGGCTCGAGAACAGCGGGACTTTTATTATGCCGCAGACAAACGCTTCTGCTTCTTCCAGTCAAACGTATGTAGGGTAATGCAGCGCTGTTTATCATATTAGATACATTTGTGTGTTGAAAGTTGTTACAATGCTACTCTGCATTCACTCGGCAGCTGCTATGAGACACTTGTTGCACACTGTGATAAGCTAGATTGATATTAGTCATGGTACTTGCGGTAAATCAAGAAAATTATATTGAAATTATAACTGTGTTGAGCTATATAACATAAGTTTTCTGTTGATTAATGTATCCAAACAGTTGTTCCCTTGTCTAATAAAACACATATTAAAGCGTCTTTGATGTTTCCATGGTTTCCATGGTCCATAAAACCGGAAATCGAGTGTAATGCGGGTATGATGTCATTAAAGGTGCCCTAGATTCAAAAATTGAATTTACCTTGGCATAGTTAAATAACAAGAGTTCAGTACATGGAAAAGACATACAGTGAGTCTCAAACCCCATTGTTTCCTCCTTATTATATAAATCTCATTTGTTTAAAAGACCTCCGAAGAACAGGCGAATCTCAACATAACACCGACTGTTACGTAACAGTCGGGGTGTACGCCCCAATATTTGCATAATGCCAGCCCATGTTCCCAACATTATGAAAGGGATTACACAAGGGCAGCCAGTTAACGTCTGGAGCTGCACACAGCCGAATCATCAGACTAGGTAAGCAAGCAAGAACAACAGCGAAAAATGGCAGATGGAGCAATAATAACTGACATAATCCATGATAGCATGATATTTTTACTGATATTTGTAAATTGTCTTTCTAAATGTTTCGTTAGCATGTTGCTAATGTACTGTTAAATGAGGTTAAAGTTACCATCATTTCTTACTATATTCACGGAGACAAGAGCTGTCGCTATTTTCATTTTTAAACACTTGCAGTCTGTATAATTCATAAACACAACTTCATTCTTTATAAATCTCTCCAACAGTGTAGCATTAGCCGTTAGCCACGGAGGACAGCCTCAAATTCACTCAGACTAAAACTTTAACATCCAAATAAATACTTTACTCACATAATTCGAAGCATGCATACAGCATGCATGACGAACATCTTGTAAAGAGACATTTGAGGGTTATATTAGCTGTGTGAACTTTGTAAATGCGCTGTAATATAGTCGACAGCTGGTGTGGCAGGGAGCATGCGATTTAAGGGGGCGGCGCCGAGTGTAAATCAGTGCATTGTTAATGATGCCCCAAAATAGGCAGTTAAAAAAATTAATTAAAAAAAATCTATGGGGTATTTTGAGCTGAAACTTCACAGACACATTCAGGGGACACCTTAGACTTATATTACATCTTGTGAAAAAGCATTCTTGGGCACCTTTAATAGGTGACGCATGGACAGGGTTAAAATTCCTGGCTAAAATTATTTCTCTGGATTTAAATATTCTTGGAAACATCTGGGATAATGTAAGTACACGTCAACAAAATATATAACACTGTTCTAGTGGTTTTTTGAAATTTTAATCCAAAAATCTTACATATTGTGCCTTTAAATGGAAAAAAAAAACATTTTGTAAATAAATACATCTTTACATCTTACAGACATGTACAGAAATAACTTAAAAATGTCTTTATAGCAGTAAATTAAATATACAGTGAATTACATATAAAGATGTATAATAATATTCCATGAATATCTCATAATAAAAATAGAAAATCTGGAGACATAATATATACATTCAGTACTGATTTAGTGTATTTTCTTCTGTAGCGTTTTATCGTTTGGACAGTTGATCCGAGAGCCAGTCCAGTCCTTCATATAACCCTGATCCTTGAACCGCACATGTGGGCTGAACGAACCACTGAGAGAGAGAGAGAAACACATGTGACCTCACACATCTGCAGCTCTATGGGTGCTTCTCAATTCTTATTTGTGCATCCTCGTTTCCTTTCCTTGCTTCCTTTCCTCGCATCTTAGCTCCACCCCTTCAGGATGCGAGGGAAGGACGCAAGGAAAAGACTCGAGGGTGTAGAAATTTAATCAAGTGAAATGATATATCCTCGCTCCCTTTGTGGGATCTGCCCACATGTTATTATTAAAGTTGGGTTATTTCAAAAAATATATATAATATATTAATAAAACATGATGCGGGGGAGGAGAATTTATGCGTGCGTCACGTTTCTTGACGAGAAAGACTTCCGCAAAGGAGGCACCTGTGTATCCTAGGACGGAGGAGCGAGGAAACGAGGAGGGATATTGAGAAGCACCCTATGAGTCTGTGTATCACTCACTCACCTGTCTTCCTCTCAGTGCGTGTAAACCCAGTCTCTCTGTCAGCTCGTGGACTGCCATGGCTTTGGGTAAATCCTGCTTGTTAGCGAGAACTAACAGAACAACGTCTCTCATCTCATCCTCCGCCAGCTGAAGAGGTTTAAGTGGATTTAGACATGATGCACAAACACAATATCGCATGTAGACTTGATTATAGTGAACTAGGTAAATGATCATAGTTGACTTACCATCTTTTTTAGCTCCTCTGCTGCCGTTTCAATCCTGTCCTGATCACTGCTGTCCACCACAAAGATCAGACCCTGAATCGTTCAAACACACACTTTGTTCAGTGCATTTCATTAAAAGCAGCTGGTTATATGATATTTGAACTGAACACATTGTTACCTTAGTGTTCTGATAGTAATGTCTCCAGAGGCGTCTGATAACGTCCTGACCGCCGACATCCCAAACCGTGAAAGAGATGTTTTTATATTCAACTGTCTCAACATTAAAACCTAAAGAGAATCAGAGTCATATCAGTCACAGTGATTCAGTACTTATGAAATATAATACTATCTTTGATTATTAAAGGGTTAGTTCACCCAAAAATGGAAATTCTGTCATTTATTACCCTCATGCCGTTCCACACCCGTAAGACCTTCGTTCATCTTAAGAACACAAATTAAGATATTTTTGTTGAAATCCGATGGCTCAGTGAGGCCTGCATAGGGAGCAATGACATTTCCTCTCTCAAGATCCATTAATGTACTAAAAACATATTTAAATCAGTTCATGTGAGTACAGTGGTTAAATATTAATATTATAAAGCCACGAGAATATTTTTGGTGCGCCAAAAAACTAAATAACGACTTATATAGTGATGGACGATTTCAAAACACTGCTTCAGGAAGCTTCGGAGCGTTATGAATCGGTGTGGCTTTATAATATTAATATTGAACCACTGTACTCACATGAACTGATTTAAATGTTTTTAGTACATTAATGGATCTTGAGAGAGGAAATGTCATTGCTGGCTATGCAGGCCTCACTGAGCCATCGGATTTCAACAAAAATATCTTAATTTGTGTTCTGAAGATGAACGAAGGTCTTACGGGTGTGGAACGGCATGAGCGTGAGTAACAAATTCGATTATTTTCATTTTTGGGTGAACTAACCCTTTAAATATTAAAACATTTCTTTGACCTGAATTTTCTTACCTAGAGTTGGAATAGTTGTGACAACTTTACCAAGTTTGAGTTTGTAGAGGACTGTTGTTTTCCCTGCTGCATCCAGACCAACTTGGAGAAGAAATATTTACATTTATTCCACAATTAACATGCACACAATTCATAATTGGAATATTTTCTGAGGTTTTATTACATTTTTACGTATCAATTCATATGTACTAGAGAAATATTTGTTCAAAATTTGAATAAGAATCAAAGATTCTTTAAAAAAAAAAAATGTACTCACCCATAAGTAACCTCATCTCTTTTTTCTCAAAGAGACGAGAGAAAATGTGAGAGAAGAAGACGCCCATTTTGAAAAGTGCAGATGAAAAAGCTGTTTTCTGTATTTAGTGAAAGTAAATGTCGAGGACGAGGACGAGGATCAGATTGTTAGTGTGATGTTGGTGTGAGTGTGTGAGTGTTTATATAGGCTTTTTTGCTTTCGGTTTGACTGACAGCTCAACACCGCCACCCTCACAGAAGTCGCGCGCAGTTTCTCTCGTTGCAAATCCAACGCGTTCGATATGACGTCACGTCATCGTCACGTGTCTAAACAAAGTGCAAAATAATCAGAAACAACCGTTATTAGTTTTGGTGATCAAAGAGTATCAGTGAATCGCTAAAATATAATTTTATTATGTGTATTTTAGGTTATAAAAATTATAATAAATTAAGAGTGACAAGATCGAACAGCTATGATTTTTAATTTAACAACAATTTTTATGGATCAAAACCCTTCGGCAACAGTAGATTACACTTATTTGTAAAATTATGTTTACAAAGCCCGGGAAAACAAACCTCGCGCACGATCCTCGTTAGATTTTACAGCACATCTGAAATCTTTATTAAGCTAAAGAAATTTTAAACATCGTAACAAGATTTTTATTTTTTTATTTATTGAAACTCGACAAGTATACAAACAAAATAGGCATCAAATGAACAATATTAACAAATCGCAAACTACAAAAATATAAAGGCAGACATAATTATAAAGCCAAAAAAACAAAAACAAAATCTGACAGTGGTTACATAATGAAAATCCAAATAAAGGAAGATTAAATTTAAAATATAATAAATAAAATAAACAGTTGGTGACGTCATATCGAACGCGTTGGATTTACCTGTGTGAGGATGGCGGAGTTGAGCTGTCAGTCAAACCGAAAGCAAAAAGCATATATAAACACTCACACACTCACACCAACATCACACTAACAATCTGAGACTCATCCTCTGGACATTTACTTTCACTAAATACAGAAAACAGCTTTTTCATCTGCACTTTTCAAAATGGGCGTCTTCTTCTCTCACATTTTCTCTCGTCTCTTTGAGAAAAAAGAGATGAGGCTGCTTATGCGTGAGTAAAATTTGTTTAAGAATCTTTGATTCTTATTCAATTTTTGAACAAATTTTTCTCTAGTAGGCTACATATTAATTGATACGTGGAATTTAAAAAATCCTCAGAAAATATTCCTATTATGTATTATGTGTAAGTTAATGGAGTAAATATTTCTTCTCCAAGTTGGTCTGGATGCAGCAGGGAAAACAACAATCCTCTACAGACTCAAACTTGGTGAAGTTGTCACAACTATTCCAACTATTGGTAAGAAACTTCAGGTCAAACAAATGTTTTAATACTAAAATCAAAGATAGTATTATATTTCATAAGTACTGAATCACTGTGACTGATATGACTCTGATTCTCTTTAGGTTTTAATGTTGAGACAGTTGAATATAAAAACATCTCCTTCATTGTTTGGGATGTCGGCAGTCAGCACCTCATCACACGCCTCTGGAGACATTACTATTCGAACACTAAGGTAACAATGTGTTCAGTTCAAATATCATATAACCAGCTGCTTTTTATGAAATAAGCTGAAGAAAGTGTTTGTTTGATTCAGGGTCTGATCTTTGTGGTGGACAGCAGTGATCAGGACAGGATTGAAACGGCAGCAGAGGAGCTAAATATGGTGGTAAGACATCTATGATCATTTACACTTGCTCACTATCATCAAGTCTACATGTGATATTGTGTTTGTGCATCATGTCTAAACCCACTTAAACCTCTTCAGCTGGCGGAGGATGAGATGAGAGACGTTGTTCTGTTAGTTCTCGCTAACAAGCAGGATTTACCCAAAGCCATGGCAGTCCACGAGCTGACAGAGAGACTGGGTTTACACGCACTGAGAGGAAGACAGGTGAGTGAGTGATACACAGACTCATAGAGCTGCAGATGTGTGAGGTCACATGTGTTTCTCTATCTCTCTCAGTGGTTCGTTCAGCCCACATGTGCGGTTCAAGGATCAGGGTTATATGAAGGACTGGACTGGCTCTCGGATCAACTGTCCAAACAACAATAAAGCAAAGTCCACATGAAACGGAAGTTGCAATAGTCTTTTCTTCCCTATTGTGACGCATATCCGAGTGAAACGGCTTCTGGAACAAGAACAAAAAGGGCACGGCTTGATTACTGGTGCCAGTAAACTCGTCATCAGAGAAGAGAAGAGATGTCGCTGCAAGAGGGAGGGATGTTATTCTGATTAAAGATTAACTTAAGATAAATCATTTATAATAAATTATGCAATATTCCATAAACAACAAGAATTGTCCATTTTGATTTCATGGTTGCTTTAATACTTTATTTTGAAGGTTTTGTGGACTGATACTTGAAAAATACACTATTGAACTGGAATGAATACTGTATATATTATAACAGCCTCGAACTGTTTATTATCTCAAAAGCATTTTGATTCATTAATGTTAAATCAAAACTGTATATTTTTGTATATTCTTAATTTTGAAAAAAAAATTATTTTGTTATATAATTTTTTTTATATTGTTGTTCTATTGACTTTAAAAAAGTTTGTCATGTTTTAGTATATGTTCTGTTGTATTTGCACTTTGAAAGAATGACCTGTAATATTTATCTGTGCCTTTCAAATATCTCTAATAAATGATGTATTTATTTACAGTGTTTCACTCTCATTTAATAAATACATATTACAGAATAGAAAATGCATTAGAAATAGTGCATGTTTTGCACAAATAAAAACAGAACTGCTGTTCCAAAAATATCAATATGTGCTTGCAAACAGCTTCAATAAATGATGCATTTACAAAAAAAAATGTCTTTCACTTTCAGTAACACATTTTTTTAAAATGTACTAACTATTATTATTAGCTAGTGTTTTTATTTAAAGTGACTATAGGTTCAGTCCACCTGAGTCACCTGGAGTAACAACTGCAACAGTTCACAAATCATCATTTGGGATCAGACCTTTAGTTACTAGCATCAAACTTTAAACACAACCTGATGCCATCCTAAAAAAATGTAATTTTTCTAAGTAATAAATGTTAGTAAAAACTGTAAGTAACACATATGATAATAAATTATATTTTAAAAGACAATATTTATAATATATAGGCCTACTTTATTTAACAGCAATATGTAAGGCCTATTTGTATGGTAAAATTTTGTACAACAACAATAGTATCTTTTTCGCTATCAGTTATCGGTTTTATGCCATGTTTTTACAAGATGTAATATAAGTCTCTGGTGTCCCCAGAATGTGTCTGTGAAGTTTCAGCTCAAAATCCCCCACAGATCATTTATTATAGCTTGTCAAATTTGCCCCTATTTGGGTTTGAGCAAAAACACGCCATTTTTGTGTGTGTCCCTTTAAATGCAAATGAGCTGCTGCTCCCGGCCCCCTTTCCAGAAGAGGACAGGGCTTTAACAGCTCAACAACAACAAAGCTGGAGAATCTCATGCAGCCAAAATGAGGATTGTCAGTAACTGTGTTCAGCCTTACATTGTTCAAACCGGAGTCGACACTGATGGAGAGACTCAGGAAGAAGTTACAACTTTTAGAATGAAACTGGACGTTTCTGAATGGATAGTGGATAAATTTATGTAGTTGCTGTGGAGTTGATTCAACTTATCCACTAGCATGTGCCGTCATGTTAATCTTTTGTGCAAATCCAACGTTGAATTGACCCTCGTTTGTGAAGCAGTGCGGCGTAAAATGACACAAAACTCTACTATCTCTACTCTACATTTTATAGTAAGAAATGTAATTACTCAAATAGCTTGTAATATTAACATAGCCTAATTTAATGACAAACACATACACCCAAATGCTTGCAATATTAACTATCACAGTGTTTTTATGGTGAAGATCTGGCAACCACAGCAACTATTTATATCCTTCCTGACCAGACCAGAAGCGCCGCTCATATTTTCCACACATTTATTTACTTAATTCAAGTGAGCTAACTTTAAATTGTAAAAAAAAAGAAGTTTGTTTTGACACGTGATACAGTTGGTGACGTCATATCGAACGCGTTGGATTTGCAACGAGAGAAACTGCGCGCGACTTGTGTGAGGGTGGCGGAGTTGAGCTGTCAGTCAAACCGAAAGCAAAAAAGCCTATATAAACACTCACACACTCACACCAACATCACACTAACAATCTGAGACTCATCCTCTGGACATTTACTTTCACTAAATACAGAAAACAGCTTTTTCATCCTCACTTTTCAAAATGGGCGTCTTCTTCTCTCACATTTTCTCTCGTCTCTTTGAGAAAAAAGAGATGAGGTTACTTATGGGTGAGTACATGTTGTTTTTTCCTCTAAATGTTTTAAAAACTTGATCTTTACTCATATTATCAAATTTTGAACAAACTATTATTTCTCTATGGCGACTATATTATTATGTGAACTTTACTATTTTAGAAAATATTCAAAATATGAATCTTGTGCATTTCCATTGTGGAAATAAATGTAAATATTTCTTCTCCAAGTTGGTCTGGATGCAGCAGGGAAAACAACAATCCTTTACAAACTCAAACTTGGTGAAGTTGTCTCGTCTATTCCGACTATTGGTGAGAAACTCAAAGCAAGCCATAATTGATCAATTCCTGCATGAATATTTTTTTTCTATATATCATGTCTAACTGCTTATCCTCCTCCTTTCTAGGTTTTAATGTTGAGACAGTTGAATATAAAAACATCTCCTTCACGGTTTGGGATGTTGGTGGTCAGAGCGTCATCAGAGGCCTCTGGAGACATTACTATCAAAACACTAAGGTTTTTATCACTATTCAAATTGTCTGCAGTACAATCAGTTTATTATATTTGCCCAAATGTGGTTTTATTCATGTGTGTTTGTACGATTCAGGGTCTGATCTTTGTGGTGGACAGCAGTGATCATGACAGGATTGAAATGGCAGCAGAAGAACTAAATATGATGATGGCGGAGGATGAGATGAGAGACGTTGTTCTGTTAGTTCTCGCTAACAAGCAGGATTTACCCAAAGCCATGGCAGTCCACGAGCTGACAGAGAGACTGGGTTTACACGCACTGAGAGGAAGACAGGTGAGTGAGTGATACACAGACTCATAGAGCTGCAGATGTGTGAGGTCACATGTGTTTCTCTCTCTCTCTCAGTGGTTCGTTCAGCCCACATGTGCGGTTCAAGGATCAGGGTTATATGAAGGACTGGACTGGCTCTCGGATCAACTGTCCAAACAACAATGAAGCAAAATCCACATGAAACGGAAGACGTTTTTCTTCCCTATTGTGACGCATATCCGAGTGAAACGGCTTCTGGAACAAGAACAAAAAGGGCACGGCTTGATTACTGGCGCCAGTAAACTCGTCATCAGAGAAGAGAAGAGATGTCGCTGCAAGAGGGAGGGATGTTATTCTGACTAAAGGATAACTTAAGATAAATCATTTATAATAAATTGTGCAATATTTGATAAACAACAAGAATTGTCCATTTTGATTTCATGGTCGCTTTAATACTTTATTTTGGGTTTTTTGTTGAATGATACTTGAAAAATACACTATTGTACTGGAATGAATACTTTATTATAACAGCCTCAAACTGTTTATTATCTCAAAAGCATTTTGATTTATTAATGTTAAATTAAAACTGTATATTTTAAATTGTTAGTCTTACTTTTGAAAAAAAAAAAAATTATTGTTGTTCTATGGACTTTGAAAGAAGGTTTGTCATGTTTTAGTATGTGTTCTGTTGTATTTGCAATTTGAATGAACGAGCTGATGTCTGCCTGTAATATTTATCTGTGCCTTTCAAATATCTCCAATAAATGATGTATTTATTTATATACAAACATTAATATTCACTCTAATTTAATGAATACATATTATAGAATTAATTGCACAATTAAAAACAACCTGATGCCATCTTAAACAATTTTTTTTTCTAAGTAATACATGTTAGTAATAACTGTAAGTATGTTATAAGAAATTATATTTCAAAAGACAATATTTGTAATATTTATAATATATTGGCCTACTATATCTAACAGCAATATGTATAGGCCTAATTTTATGGTAAAATATTGTAAAACAACAATAGTATCGTTTTTGCTATTGGTTTTATGCCATGTTTTGTTACTTAGTTAAAGGGGGACCTATAATGCTCCTTTCAGAAGATGTAATATAAGTCTCTGTTGTCTCCAGAATGTGTCTGTGAAGTTTCAGCTCAAAATCCCCCACAGATCATTTATTATAGCTTGTCAAATTTGCCCCTATTTGGGTTTGAGCAAAAACACAACGTTTTTGTGTGTGTCCCTTTAAATGCAAATGAGCTGCTGCTCCCCGCCCCCTTTCCAGAAGAGGGCGGAGCTTTAACAGCTCAACAACAACAAAGCTGGAGAATCTCACGCAGCCAAAATGAGGATTGTCAGTAACGGTGTTCAGCCTTACATTGTTCAAACCGGAGTCGACACTGATGGAGAGACTCAGGAAGAAGTTACAACTTTTAGACGTTTCTGAATGGTTAGTGGATAAATTTATGTAGTTGCTGTGGAGTTGATTCAACTCATCCACTAGCATGTGCCGTCATGTTCATCTTTTGTGTTGAATTGACCCTCGTTTGTGAAGCAGTCCGGCGTAAAATGATGCAAAACTCTACTACAACAACTCTTCCTCTTCTCTAAAGCAGCTCAACATGGCCCCGCCCCCTTTGTTGCGTGTTCTTTGGGGCGGGGTTTATGTAAATTTTGGGGTTTGTGATGTCACCACTCGCTGTAGTCCCTACTTGCTATTTTTTGTAGTGATTTGTGTAAAAGAAAACATCTCTCTTTGCATTGAACTTTGAGCGTCATAACTTTGCAGATGTTGTTTATGCTCAAACAGCAACATTACACACTAAATAAAGTATATAAAAAAAAGTGAAATCATAATCAACCACCTCTTTAATGTTTTTTGGATTATTTTATTGTGTTGTGTGTTACCCTTATGCATGGGGTTTGCTGTTTGTGACCATTTTCAGTATGTTAGTGGTGTTTACATTTGTTTGAGAAACTGATTCAGGTTCATTACATCATCTGATTGGTTATGTTGGTCACCTACATTTTATAGTAAGAAATTTAATACCTCAATTAGCTTGGAATATTAACATAATTTCATGACAAACACATACAACCAAATGCTTGCAATATTATCAATCACAGTGTTTTTATGGTGAAGATCTGGCAACCACAGCAACTATTGCCCAGAAGCGCTGCTCATATTTCCACACATTTATTTACTTCATTCAAGTGAGCTAACTTTAAATTGTAAAAAAAAAAAAGTTTGTTTTGACACGTGATACAGTTGGTGACGTCATATCGAACGCGTTGGATTTGCAACGAGAGAAACTGCGCGCGACCTGTGTGAGGGTGGCGGAGTTGAGCTGTCAGTCAAACCGAAAGCAAAAAGCTTATATAAACACTCACACACATTGAACACACACCATTACCAATCTGAGACTTTAACTAGGCAGTGGCACGTATTGTCAACTAATTCTAGCTAAACATGGGTAACTATTTCTCCCATATTTTCTCTCGTCTCTTTGTGAAAAAGCAGATTAGATTGCTTATGGGTGAGTAAATATTTTTTCTCCAAACTTTCCCAGGTGAAAAAAATACTATAGTAATTTATAGTAAATACTATAGTGTTTTTGAACTATACTATAGTAATTAATTTTCTGTGGTAATTCGATAGTTGCTGTGATAATATAACAACTATTGTAATATAAACAAATTAAGTTACCCAATACTGTACTAAGTTTTCTACAACTTTAGGGTATATTATACTACAATATACACTACAGTTTACTGTAGTAAAAACTAAAGTATACTACAGTATTTATAACAGTTTTTCAGTTCACTATAGATAGTATGCTGTAGCATTCATTAACAAGTGTTGTAAATATTAAAATATATACAGTATACTACAATTTACTATAGTATGGTTCAAAAACACTAGGCCTATTTACTATAGTATTTTTTCACCTGGGTTGAGTTTAAAGTCAGTTTAGCCCTTATTGTGGTAAATAATTTTAAGGCATATTAATAATCTGATATAGGCCTATGAATATTTTAATTATCAATCTTGTTCGTTTACGTTGTGGAAATAAATGTAAATATTTCTTCTCCAAGTTGGTCTGGATGCAGCAGGGAAAACAACAGTCCTCTACAAACTCAAACTTGGTGAAGTTGTCACAACTATTCCAACTATTGGTAAGAAATATGATGTATTTAAATACATATATACATGTTTGTTGTGTCTAACTAATTGAAATATCCAATTCTTCATCAATTATCTCTCTAGGTTTTAATGTTGAAACAGTAGATTATAAAAACATCTCTTTCACTGTGTGGGATGTTGGTGGTCAGACCAAAATCAGAGGTCTTTGGAAATATTATTATCAGTACACTGAGGTAAGAGTTTAACACAAACGTGTCATTATGCATTTATATAATATCTGGCTTTTGCTTTGAAAATGTGAACACTCAGTGTGTGTGTTTGTACGAATCAGGGACTGATCTTTGTGGTGGACAGCAGTGATCAGGACAGGATTGAAATGGCAGCAGAGGAGCTAAATATGATGGTAAGAGCTAGATCATTTACACTAGTCTACATGTGATATTGTGTTTGTGCATCATGTCTAAATCCACTTGAACCTCTTCAGCTGGCGGAGGATGAGATGAGAGACGTTGTTCTGTTAGTTCTCGCTAACAAGCAGGATTTACCCAAAGCCATGGCAGTCCACGAGCTGACAGAGAGACTGGGTTTACACGCACTGAGAGGAAGACAGGTGAGTGAGTGATACACAGACTCATAGAGCTGCAGATGTGTGAGGTCACATGTGTTTCTCTCTCTCTCTCAGTGGTTCGTTCAGCCCACATGTGCGGTTCAAGGATCAGGGTTATATGAAGGACTGGACTGGCTCTCGGATCAACTGTCCAAACGATAAAACGCTACAGAAGAAAATACACTAAATCAGTACTGAATGTATATATTATGTCTCCAGATTTTCATGGATTATTATTATACATCTTTATGTATAATTCTTGTTCAGTAAATTTTACCACTATAAACACAAATCATTTTTGGCCTATTTTTGATTCTAATGTACATGGATTTGCCTATACCTTCGATAAGTGCCTTTCAAATACACTAGAGTATGTATGTATATGACTGAATTTATAAATTATGCACTACTGCTGTACTATGTTGTTATATGTCATGTTTGACTTGTTTTGGTGTGTGTTCTGGACGAGCTGATGTCTGCCTGGAATATTTATCTGTGCTTTTAAAATACATCCAATAAATGATGTATATTTACAAGCTTTAGTTTCACTCTCATTTAATAAATAAATAATAAACAGAATTAAAAAATGCATGAGAAATAGTGTTTTGCACAATTATGATAGATAGATAGATAGATAGATAGATAGATAGATAGATAGAAATAATTATAACTAATTATTTTATCATTTAATGTACGTCATAATACATTTTTTCTTTATTAGTTTAACAAGATACAAAGAAGAAAAAATAGAAGTAAAAACAAAACAGAAAAAAAATAGGTCACCATGTGCAATATTTTATGTGCAATATATATCCTATATATATATATATATATATACACACACACACACAACCTAAATATGCATAAATGCAATATATGGGATATATATGTATATATACAAACTACCAGTCAAACATTTGGAAACATTACTATTTTTAATGTTTTTGAACAAAGTCTCTTATGCTCATTAAGGCTGCATTTATTTCATAATAAATACAGAAAAAAACAATAATATTGTGAAATATTATTACAATTTAAAATTATGGTTTTCTATTTTAATATACTTTAAAATATAATTTATTTCTGTGATCAAAGCTGAATTTTCAGCATCATTACTCCAGTCTTCAGTGTCACATGATCCTTCAGAAATCATTCTAATATGATGATTTATTATCAATGTTGGAAACAGTTGTGCTGCTTAATATTATTTTATAACCTGTGTTACTTTTTCAGGATTCTTTGATGAATAAAAAGTTAAAAAATATCAGCATTTATTTAAAATAGAAATCTTTTGTAACAATATACACTACCGTTCAAAAGTTTGGGGTCAGTAATTTTCTTTCTTTCTTTTTTTTTTAAGAAATTAATACTTTTATTCAGCACGGATGTGTTAAAATGATAAAAAGTGATAGTAAAGATTTATATTGTTAGAAAAGATTTATATTTTGAATAAATGCTGTTCTTTTTAACCTTTCATTCATCAATGAATCCTGAAAAAAGTATCACAGGTTCCAAAAAATATTAAGCAGCACAACTGTTTCCAACATTGATAATAAATCATCATATTACAATGATTTCTGAAGGATCATGTGACACTGAAGACTGGAGTAATGATGCTGAAAATTCACAGAAATAAATTATATTTTAAAGTATATTAAAATAGAAAACCATAATTTTAAATTGTAATAATATTTCACAATATTATTGTTTTTTTCTGTATTTATTATGAAATAAATGCAGCCTTAATGAGCATAAGAGACTTCGTTCAAAAACATTAAAAATAGTAATGTTTCCAAACTTTTGACTGGTAGTCTGTATATATACATATATATCCCATATATTGCATTTATGCATATTTAGGTTTCAGTCTGTTTGAACATTAATAAAGATCACACATGTGGAGTTTGAGTCTCTTCAGCGCTTCATGATGTGGCACCGCTGACGTCATTTCGACCGCGTTGGAGCCGCTGAGAACAGAAGTGTGACGTGTGAAGAAACAGTCGCGTCCAAACTGCGGCACAAAACACACTTCCAACGGGACAGAGGGAAGAAAGAGGGAAAGAAAACATAAGAAAGCGTTATTTTGACTCTGCTGATGTCTGCTGCAGTTTGAGCAGGTTGATCTGTGAGTTGTGAAGTGCTGGAAGCTGCTGTGCTAAAGCGCTAGCGGCTGTTCCTGATAGTTTCACTCCTCGAATAAGTTTGACTTTTACGTTACACTTTTGTTGTTGTTTTCGAGCTGTTTTAACATGGGTTTGACCATTTCAAGCGTCTTTTCTCGCTTGTTTGGGAAAAAGCAGATGAGAATTCTCATGGGTGAGTTGTTTTTGTGAGTTAGCTAGATGTTTTGTGTAAAAAATGCTGTTTTGTTATGACATTTTCCATTAAATGATTTTTAAAAAGCTTCTTTACAAGTCTAAAATGAATTGAAATGATGATAAATAAATCGGTGAATAAGTCACTTATCGTTTTAGAGAGTTTACTTTGTTTACAAAAAAATAGGAAGTGTTTTATGCAAAGTTTTCCCAAGTGTTTTGACATGATTTGATTCCTGTTTTCCTTCAGTTGGTCTGGATGCAGCAGGGAAAACCACAATCCTGTACAAACTCAAACTGGGAGAAATAGTCACAACAATCCCAACTATAGGTAAGTGATTTAAGATAACTGATCAAATGAGAAGACTCAAACTTATGAATTTATATCTGAAAGATGCTGTTGATATCCTATGGATTTTCACATTATAATAAATATACCTAAAATCAAGAGATATCATCACAAAAACATCCACTTTAACCTGTTAAAGGATTAGTCCACTTTTAAATAAAATGTTCCTGATAATTTACTCACCCCCATGTCATCCAAGATGTTCATGTCCTTCTTTCGTCAACTGAAAAGAAATTAAGGTTTTCAATGAAAACATTCCAGGATTTTTCTCCTTTATAGTAGATTTCAACGGCTACCAACAGGTTGAAGGTCAAAATTGCAGTTTCAGTGCAGCTTCAAAGGGCTTTAAATGATACCAGATGAGGAATAAGGGTCTTTTTCTAGCAAAACGATCGATCATTTTCGAAAAAAATACAACCGTTTATGCTTTATAAACACAAAATATCGCCTTGAACGTACTTCCCGTTTCTGTATTCTTCAAAACGCTTACGATGAATGTCCTACGCCTTCCCTATTCTACTTACGGAAAAAAACGAAACTGGCGCTGCATTCATTCCGTAAGTATAGGAAAGGCAGAAATAAACAAAATAAGTTTTACTCTAAAACTGCAAGGAAATCAAAGCCAAAAATCTGAACAAGTTCCAAATTTCAGGTTGATATCTCAAAAAATGAGCTTTCAGTAAGATTTTGTTTGGGCGCAGTACCACACTGTTTGACTAGATGACAACCAAGCTACATTACTGACCATATAAGGGCGCCTCCATTTCCATATATGGTAGAGTGATCTGAACCATATATTTCATACAATTTACGAAGTAGACATCCTATATAGAAGTAGTATGGGAAGTTTGGCAGAATTTGATATGAATTCAAACTCTAATAAACATAAAAACATGTGGGTTATAGATCGCCGCCACAATCATAAATGTATTTTTTTTTTTTCTATTAAAAACATTTTCAGACCTTTTTTCTCAAAAAATTGAATGGATATTATCTTTTGAACTCAACAAACATGTTTCAACCAATCTTTAATGATTTTTCATGTTCATCGCTATTTCAAAATAAAGGTCTGAACATGCCTTATGAGTATGAAAATATGCTTGTTGCAAATTGATAACTTACTGCTCCTCTGTAATATATTTTGAAAATCAGGCACCAAATATGAAAACTAGAGATTCGAAGCTTTCAAATGTTATATAGTTTGTCAAGATTAGTTTAGGTTTAGTATAGAATATTACTGTTTTAAATATGTAATGGCTGTGGGCCTACCAGAGGGCCAGTCACAGTTAACAGGTTAAAGTCAAATATTTACCTTCAAAATTACATTTTGCATAAAGGAAATGAAACATTCTTAAAGATTTGACACTAATGCATCCAACCCTTTTAGGTTTTAACGTCGAGACGGTCGAATACAAGAACATTTGCTTCACCGTGTGGGACGTGGGTGGTCAGGATAAGATCAGGCCTCTTTGGAGACACTACTTCCAGAACACCCAGGTAAACAGATCACATCACAGCAGGACGTCCCCTCGCACACCGCTAAGATAGTCAAACAACAATGGAGTCGCAGCATTCCAGCCGATCAATTGCTCATTCTGCCATGGCCGTTCTGATTGAGTTTGACCGTCCAGCCTTGTGAGCTGCTAGAACAACAGCTACGGGTGTGTAGTTATAGTTTGGCTGGATGCCGTTGACGTTCTTTGTATGAGGATGTTGGCGTTACTATTAGGATTAAGTTGAACTGGCATGGCCTCTACTAGAGTTTGATTTGGAGAACAGAACAGTTTCTCTTCTGTTTGTGTTGTTCTGTTTTTCTTTGCTGCATGGTTGAGATGAATTATATTATGGGTCATCGATTAGCTTGTAATGGAATATCGACAGCGCTTTACAATAAGGTTCTGTTTGTGTACATTAGAACTAACAATGAAAAATACTTCTAAATCATTTCTTAATCGTAGTTAATGTTAATTTCAACATTTACTAATACCAAAGTCACTTTAAGGCAAGTCATTTCACACTGCGGTTCGGACTCAGTCATGCAAGTATCTCTTTGAATGGGGAAACATCAAATTCACTGCATTGCATCAAATCATGACAAAATATAGCAACCGGAGCTTCTAACGGCAGCTGACTCATTAACTTTACCAGGGCTATTGGCTCTGGACTTGACCAATAGGCTATATGCACGGTTACTTTCTGGTTGATCGTTAAGCCAGCTCAGGCATTTCCGGTGAACTGTTAGCTGTTCATTCTGTAGTCGCTGTGCATCGACACAAAACCATCAATGGTTGACTTTTTAATGTTGTATCCATATTTTAATGCGGTTATTACATTTGCCTAATTTGCCAATAAAACAGTTTTATTGATTGCATTAAAGACGAAGCTATTGGGACCGTTTAAAAACGCTGTATCTGTAATTAGACACACACATGCATTATTTTCTCCAGGACTTCAAATGTTATTTTTAATGTGATGACCACAAACATAATTTGTTCATCCTTCTGAGATTGTCCCCATTGTAAAACCAAACGTTTAAAAATGTAGGAAATTCAACATTTGATAGAAAACACTTATTTAAAAATAAAAAAAGACAATAATTAGCACTTTAACCAGCAGGGGGCTGCAGAGTAGCATTTATTTGCGCATATATCAGCCATTTCCTCTGATCATTTTTCACTTAGTTTTTTACTAAATATTAAACATTATAAAATAACTAGGTTTAAAAATACATTTTGTCAGTGTGTATAAAATACTCAAAAAATCTCATGAAAAACAATAACTTTTCTCGTGAATGAATGACACAGAAAGCGAGCACCGCACTTTTATAATCACAGCAGCTGTCAGTCAGTGCAGCACAAGATCAATGATTTCAGCACACTTTATTCAATTAATTAACTAAAGTGCACAATAAATATTTAATTTTTGAAGCTTTTTTTTTACATAAAAGTGTGAAAACTGATGGTCGAATTGAATTTAGCCAAGGAGGAACAAATAAATTGTCACTACAGCAAAACCTTTTTTTTTTATTCTTTTAAATGGCTAAAACATGATAATATTGCGCAATAAATATTACAGTATGCATGTAAAGTTAAAGTCATAGCGTGAAGATCAATTTTTTTTTTTTTTTTTTTTTATCAAAAAATATTGCAAGACACTTATTGAATCTAAGCACTAAAAATGGATATATAATGGAAATGCATATGCAGCTTAAATGAGCATGACAATGGTGATTAGAAATTAGGAAGTAGGATAGATACTATTATTGTTAGTGCTTCTGCTGTTAAGGAATAAGAGTCAAATGTGGTAAAGCGTGTGCTGTTCCGGTCTGTGTAGCACCTACAGCTCTGCAAATCCTTCTGAAAAATCCCAGTGTTTGTTTTCAACAATATTCCTGATCATTTCAGTCTGATCTGAACAGTTTGAGCATTTCACAATGTGATGCAGCTTTGTGTACATGCATTGAGTCTTTAAGAAAAGAACTTGTGCTTTATATTTTCCGACTGAAACATGTTTTTACTCTGAAAGTGACGCGTTTTGTTGTTTCTTCAGGGTCTGATCTTTGTTGTGGACAGTAACGATCGCGAGCGAGCACAGGAAGCAGCAGAAGAGCTTCAGAAGATGGTGAGGAAACGCCCTTCTGAGATCAAACACATTTCTTTAACGATGTACTTGCACTGAAGCAGCAAAACACATAAGTTACAATTAAAGTGCCTCTATAATGCTTTTTCGAATATTACCTCTCAAATAATGTGTAATATAGTTGTAAGCTGTAAGTGGTCGGCCAATCAGAGTAGAGTAGGCTTTCAGAAATGAGGGGTTTAGAGAATCTTTGAGAAATGAGATGATGTACAATGTAAATTATGAGGAAAAATAAAGTTTTTTGACCTTGGATGCATATAAACCTATTGTAGGAGACTTTAAAATTGCATAATAGGGGCATTTTAACAATGTAAATGTTTAAGTGTAGTAGTTCTGTTTTAAAATGATGTAAATATCTGCTCATATTCTAACTTTAACAGCTTCAGGAAGATGAACTGAGAGACGCTGTTCTGCTGGTTTTTGCAAATAAACAAGATTTACCAAATGCAATGCCCATCAGCGAGATGACGGACAAACTTGGATTGCAATCACTCAGGAGCAGAACTGTGAGTTGTGCAATTATATAAGCTTAATGTGCAATATTATTGTAGTAGTTATGCATAATTACAAGTTCCATTTTAATATTGGTTCTTAAATTGTATTTACCTTGGAGCAAATATATACACAAATCAGTTGTGAAAGTTTTTATCATTAATTTAAATGCCTAATGTATCTGTTTATTGGTAATAATATGTTAATATTGTCCTTTTCACTCTCTTTTTATCAGTGGTATGTCCAGGCGACCTGTGCGACTCAAGGGACTGGTTTATACGAGGGATTAGACTGGCTTTCCGAGCAGCTCTCCAAACGTTAAACTGCACTTCCTGTTCAAGCAGGATGTGTGCTGTTCCAAAGGACATGATTAGTGGAGTTGATCTGTCAAAGAAGCTGTTCATGTTTGTTACCAAAAATTCACCTGCCGATGTCAATCTTTGGCTGTGCATTTTAACATTTTATTTTTTTTTGATTTGTTGCACCTTTGACCTTGACTGACATTTCTCCCAGATTCATTCCTCTTGATGTATGTAGCCAAAAAATAACCTGTAGATTTGACCACAGTATGAAAACTACATTTAAGGAGCTCTTGCAGTAGCCCTGGGTGTTTTGTTACAGTGAGTGTACTGCAGTACACACTAGACACTGTACTGTACTTTTTTTTTTTTTTTTTTAATTCCGAAAACCTCATTCCCAGGCTTTTGCATGCCATACATCCAGGAAAACATTCTCAGAGAAGCATGCATTTAATTAATAAAAGATTGTTCTTATAATGGCACACTTAGAGATTGGCAATGCATTGATGTAAGCATTAGTTTTAACGCTTCTAACATGCATACGATTATATTAGGAACTAGTCTGATGTTGTAAATAAGCAGCCTTTTTATGTATGTAATCACAGTTGCCTTAAACACGCATTAGTATGTGAACGCACTTGCCCGATCTGCTTTTGACTTACCATTTATATTCAGGACAAACCTGTTCAAAATGTTTGACATAATTAAGTTTTTATTCACAGCTTTTGAAAATATTCAAATGGATCAATGCTAGCTAATCATCTAGCTGTTCCCCTTTTTAAAATGCATTTATGAATAAAAGTGTGAAATAAAAGTCTGAAATGCTTCACTTGTATGGTTGTGTATTAACAAAGGCTCAGTCTATGGTAACCTGTCGCTTTTAAAGAAAGAAACGAACTGTCATTTAATGCATATTAAGGGAAAACTTGTTTTTCTGAGCAATTTCCATTCTTCTGGTTTGAAAGCAAAGTTGAAGCAACGTCACAAAATAAGAATTTAAAAACAAACACATTGTAAACAGCTTTTAATATTTCCAAATAGAAGTCATTTAATGTTACACAATTCATCCTCATCATAAATGTTAAATTGTACAAGTAAGAATGAAGCTATATGATAAATACAAAGCTGAAATGAAAATCTGATCATTTAAAAGCTAAAACTGTTTAGTTAGTTATAATATGGTCCAAATAAACAAATGCATTTTGCATTTGATGACATGCATGGACACATTTGAAGCAAACACGAACTGTTAGTCACTTGTTCGCCACTTGAGGTCACACACCAGCGCGATGTGATCAGACGGGTGTGAGACGCTCGGCAGGGCCTGATAGGTGGTGACTTCCTCGTGGCTGGGCAGAGGAATGACCTGCTCCACCTGCAGCACATGCGGCTCGACAAAAATATAGTCCAGACACCCCTGGAAGCCCCCGACGTAGTTGGTGTAGGCCGGGACCCCACAAGCGCTGGCCAGTTGGAATGGGTTATCGAGTCCCACCTGGATTTGCTCTTCTGGGCCATTGGAGGCCCAGTCGTCATGGTTCTCCGAGACGGATCCCTGACAGACGAGCTGGAAGAGGCCGGAGGAGGGCGTGCTGTTGAAATCACCCGCGAATAAAAGCCTGGCTCCGGGATGCTTCTCCGTCACCACCTGCTTCATGTGTTTCAGGGCCACAGCTATCTGGACCAGTCGAATGTTTCCTCCTGAAAACATAATAGAATGTCATTCCATTCACATTGATGCTCACCTTTATTATAACCAAGGTGAAGCATGTATATTCAAAATAGCAGCGGGCCTAAAACAGAGCCTTGCTGCACTTCTTATTTTACTGATGTTAACTTGGGTAATTCCCTGTTTAATTAAATAAAATGTTTGAACTGAATTAAAACCGAAGTCATTCCATTCACATTGATGATCAACTTTATTATAACCAATATTTTGTGATGTTTTTTCAACTTTGATTGTATATTCAAAATAGCAGTGGGCCTAAAACAGAGCCTTGCTGCAATCCATAATTTACTGATGTTAACTTGCATAATTCCCTGTTTAAATAAACAAAATGTTTGAACTGAATTAAAACCGAAGTCATTCCATTCACATTGATGCTCAACTTTATTGTAACCAATATTTTTTGATGTTGCTTCAACTTTGATTGTATATTCAAAACAGCAGCGGGCCTAAAACAGAGCCTTGCGGCACTCCAAAATTTCCTGATGTTAACTTGGGTAATTCCCTGTTTAATTAAACAAAATGGTTGAACTGAATTGAATTACAATCAAAATCAAATTAAAACCGAAGTCATTCCATTCACATTGATGCTCACTGTTATTATAACCAAGGAGAAACATGTATAATCAAAATAGCAGAGGTCCTAAAACAGAGCCTTGATGCACTCCATAATTTACTGACATTAACGTGAGTAATTCCCTGTTTAAATAAACAAAATGGTTTAATTGAATTGAATTACAATCAAAATCACTACATTCACATTGATGCTCACCTTTAGGGTGCCAGTACAGGTGTGTGTTTCCGACACATAATATCCTTGATGGGTCACATAACGACTGCAAAATGGTGACCTGGAAAATTGGGCAAGAGATGCATTTTTGTTGGTTTTGCATAGATAAAATTTGAAGCAAGACAAAACTAGAATTAAAAACAACTAAAAATCAAGATATTTCTTATTTTAATTTCGGAAAATAATTATTTGAGAAATAATTAGAGAAAAAACACATAAAAATGCATAAATAAATAATAAAACATCTAAATAAAAAAATACATTAAAATAAATAAAACAAAGGAAAATACCATTACATTAATAAATTACATTTTAAAATTTATTAAAATAGTTCATTTGCATTTTAATAATATTTAAAAATATTACTGTTTTACTGAATTTTTTTTATCTCGTTAAACATACAAGACTTTCAAAAACATTAAAAAACCTTAATGATTCAAAATTTATGACCTGTAGTTTATATAAAAATATTTTTAAAAATATAAATGAAATTAAATGAATTTACTTTTTGTTGTTTTTATGCTAAATAAAAAAAAAAAAATCCTTAATGCTTTTTGAACAATGGGAGTCCTCAAAATTAAACCATTAATTTAAATTCTGTGCAGTGTGTTGCAGTGAAATACCTGCAACGTCGTTGACCTGTTTTCGATCTTCTCTTTCAAGCTAGGATTGGTGGACACTTTCTCCAACAGTTCCCGGTGGAGAGGATCTGCGGTCAAGGCCTCGCTCAGCATAACATCATACTGCTCAAGCAATTTCAACTTTGATCTTCTAAAATACGTCGCCAGACCTTCATACTGCCTTTCCTTGATTTTAAAAACCCCTTCCAACCCAAAAGCATCCAACGCAGGAGATAAACTATCTAAAAAAGCCCCCTTATCCACCTCCTGGAGGCAAATGATGTCAGCGTTGTACCCCGACAGCTCCTTCTTGATCAGATTCTGCCTGTAGTCCATCTCTAGCGCATATGGTGCACAATAAGGGTACAAGACCGTTTTGGAAAGATCAGTTTGAGCGTAGATGTCAGCTAGGATGTTATAAGACACGACCCTCAGTGAAGACTCATCGGTGACCTTCTGAGTGTACAAGTGCCTGCTATCAAAGGTGCATGTTCCTGGACCGGCTTCTACCGTGCCTGAAGACACCAGTTCCTTGGGTTCTCCAAACCTGGATCCATTCGCTGGTGTGCATTTCAACATCACCCTCAAGCCAATGTCCAGATTGGATGGCGTGAACACTCGTTCGAGTCCTGCCTCCTTCCAGCAGTCTGGATCTCCACTCATATGGGCATTAGGTGAGCTTTCCTTGAACCATCTGAACTTGGAGTCCTTGAGATCTCCAAACTCTATCTCCAGCTTAGGACAAACTGGAAACCCAGACATTAGAGAAGATGGCAGCTCGGATATAGTGAATGTTGGAGGATTTCGTTCCACTTTATACTTCAAATCCCCCACATGCAGCACAGCTCCATCCTGCCATGCATCAGAGTTCAGGGTCTCCATGGACACATGCTCTCCATTTACGCACAAACTGATTTCGGGTTTATCCGCTTCAGGAGTCTCACTTTTCCCTTTGCTTTGTTTGGATTTTTTCGCTTTGCTTTGTGTCTTGATGATGCCGTTGGCTATTCGAGCCAGAACTTTCCCAAGAGGTTCTGTCTGCTCGCGCAACATCTGTTTATTACTGCCATCGAGACTGAACGAGATGGTCAGTTTGGACTCACACGGCACACATCTCACTACACATCTCTCCATATTCATATTAAACCGGGCGGTGAAGAGCTTTCTATGGGTTAGGATTGAAAAGGGGGGAATATAACGGGAAAATAATAATTTACTTGACAATGACACGCGACTCAACATGAGGAAGAAGTGAGAAACTACCGGACCGGTGGCTTCCGTGATCGAAAAACTGTCTTATTATACAGAACAGTAGATTCGACATGTTTGGGTATAAATGAATTGGGTATAAAATTAAATATTCTCTTTAATTCCACCCAAATTAAATACTTTGTTATATTAGTAAACTATAACACCATTAACGCGTGAGAAAGATTTGTAACGAAAACCCTCCCTGATGCAGGGTTGCCAGGTTTCACAACAAAACTGCTCCTCAAAACTAGCCCAATCGCATTTTAATCCCACGGTAAAAATCACGTTCCGGGGGGTAAAATTCGCATTTTTGGAGTCTGTCCCCTGGTAAAATTCACATTCCAGTGGCTTAATATCACGTTATTTTGAGTCGATTCAACCCGCGGACATGAAAAAAACAGTGTAAACGTAGCGGGAAAACCGAGGACTTAGCAACACTGCCCTGACGTCAGTGAAATAGTATCCTTATTATTCGGAGAACTAGATTCGACATATTTCTTTCAAGTTTGTTTTTGTTTATGTTGTTTTATTTTCCTTTTTAATAAATACTTTATTAAATTAGAAGATTACTACACCATTTGCTTGGTATCCTCTAAAAAAAAAAAACAGGGGATTTCAAGCCGTTTCTGGGGAAGTGCGTTGAAGTTTAGAGAAAAACAGTAGTTGTGTCCCAAATGACGCACTATACAATGCACTTATACACTATGTACTTGTGTACTGTGCACTCATCCATGTAGTGCGTGAATTTTATAAGGTTATTTTGTTATTTAACAACGGAGTCCGATCCTCCCTTACCCTCCACTACGTAATTAAAGCTGCGAAATTCCAACATTCCACACTTAATTTTTTCCGTTAATTTAGTGCATCATCCGGGTATTTAAAGTGCACTTTTTCTTTTTGGAATTTTACTTAAAAACGTCATAGAATAGTGCATAAGTACGCGAATTGGGACGCACCTATTATTGTTTAAAAAATACTGTGGAATTCAGTGGAGACCAATATTGGTCACCTACATTCTTCAGAATATCTTCTTTTGTGTTCAGCAGAAGAAAAAACTTAATACATGTTTAGAACAACCTTAGGGTGAGTAAATGATGACAGGATTTTCATTTTTGGGTGAACTATCCCTTTAAGCTCATACCTGAGTATTTTATACTGCCACTGGATGGCGCTGTTGGCAAACGCTCCGAGATTGTTTGTTGTTAAAGGGATAGTTCACCCAAAAGTGAAAATTTTATCATCATTTACTCCCCCTCAGGTTGTTCCGAATCTGTATTAATGTCTTTGTTCTGCTGAACACAAAGGAAGATATTTTGAAGAATGTTTGTAACCAAGCAGATCTCGCCCCCCATGGTCTATGGTAGTCAATGGGGGGCAAGATCTGCTTGGTTACAAACATTCTTCCAAATATTTCCTTTGTGTACTGCAGAACAAAGAAATGTATGCAGGTTTTGAACAACTTGAGGAGGAGTAAATGATACAGAATATTCATTTTTGGGTGAACTATTCCTTTAAATAAATCACTGCTTACATGCTGTATTTGATAAATTTGTATTTGTTATAATCTGAGTAACTCATTTCCAATCACCTGCATCTTATTCAAACATTCATTATATTATTGCTCAAAACAAAATAATTTTGAAACGCAATTGTGCTGCTGGTTTTATTGAACTCAACTGAGAGGACAATATAATCATCAAATATTAATACATCATAGCCCATTTCACATCTCTCCATTTTATCTGCATAAATGTCTGCTGAACAAAGTTAAGCTATTAATATGTTCCCAAATACATGTGTACATGAAAGAAAACAAACATATTTTCCCTTATTTAGCACATTATGATTATTACCAATATACAGTACATGGTACAACGCAAACCATCGGATTATTCTGCTTGTGAAATGTCTCTAGCCACTGGCATGCAGCATGTTCACTACACAACAGACGCCATGTTGCTTCCATTGTTGTTTTGCTTAAAATCCAAGTAATAAGAAGCCGCTCTTCACCACAGCCAAAGGCTCAGCATGAAATCATACACGAAAAGACTGAAAAAATTAAATACGAAATTACAAAAACCAGAGTTAACATACAGTCTACACAAAAATACCATGACAATCATTTTAAAAAATACATATTTTTAAAATAACGTCAGTAATTAATAAAATTTATGTCTTAATTTTTTTGCAACTCCTCAAGGAAACTGTGTTAAAATATTTGCTGGTTAAACACTGTATTGAAACCATTACGCAGTATGTTTTATTATTGATTGTTAAGGCCAGTTCACACCAAGAACGATAACTATAACGATCCACTGTCCACACCACAGCCATAACGATATCATAAGGATCACTTTCAGTACGATTTTTTTCCTGCTGTTGAACGATAAAACACTGACAGCCAATCATAATCTATGCGAATTTAAGCGTTTATGTTTTTTTAAAGGTTTTTTACAGTTATAGCGCCACCTACTGCCTGTTCTCCACCACTTTTTTTGGGTGTCCTCAGAGTTTGCCCATACATATGTGTGTTAATTTTAGTGAAAATATCTCTTTTCGTTTTGAAGTTATATATACTTATATATAGCCTATATGAGAGCATAAAAATGACCCAAGAACGTCTTTGATTGGATTTTTTTGCCACTTCCTATCAAAATTTTGACATTTGGGCAGTAGCATTTAGTTAACTAATTTAGGTTCCATGTTTCCTACGCTGGTTTCATCTCGATCGGACTAAGAGTTTCGAAGATATTCGCAAAAGTTTTTAAGCGCTAAATCACAACATCGCACAAACCGTAAGCCGAAACCTGGCATGTCTGGTATTGTTGGACTCGGCAAGTCTAAGGACATCACTCCCGTGAAAATAAGTTGACCACACCCAAAGTTATTTACATTTTCAGCCAAAACCATTAAAAATATTTGTTTTCTTAAAGCTTTTAAACAGTTATAGCGCCACCTATGATCCGATCTCCATAAAAGTTGGCATGCTTCTTTAGAGTCATATGCTGCATGTGCTCACTTATTTTGGTGAAGTTCTGAGTTTTTGTTTAGGATTTATAAACTTTTTAAGTATATTTTGCCACGCCCCTTTTTCTAAATGACCCTGTTATAGCGACCCAATGGGTAAAGTTCAACTTTTTGTTGATAATTATTGATCTAGAGAGTTCATAGAATTGTCTTGCCCTGGTTTTGTTCCGATCGGGTGAAAAACCTAGGACTAGTTCGCAAAAGTAGGTTTTTCAGATATTTGTGAATAATTAATGAATGATTTGATTGACAGCATTGGTTCTTGAGGAAAAGTTGTTCAGCATGAGGAGATCTATCAAATGATATGCACATTGTGTGAATCTGTGAAACCTCACGTGATTACAAAGGTGTAAAACTCGTTAGCGCCAACTAGTGGCCAATTTCTTTCAAAATTCTTACAGACCTCTAGGACCATGAGTCGAACATGCACACCGAGTTTTGTTCCGATCAGCCTCCGTTAACCTTGTCAAATAGGTGCTTGTCAAACTTCATTGGCTGATGGCGGCCATGTTTTTTTTAAGATACGGCAACGTCCTTATAGGCTATTATGCCCCCTTGGACCAAGACACTGCATGCCAAATTTCAAGTCGATCGGACTAACAGGTGCATAGTTACAGCTGTTTTCATGGTTTTTTTAAGTTATAGTGCCACCTAGTGTCCAATCAATGCATTTTTTAAATTGTGACCAAAGATTTAGCCCCTACGAATGTCTACCGAGTTTGGTGCAAATATTTCGTTCTTGAGTTATAGCCATTTAGTAAAAGTGGCTCCGCCCTCATCGTTCGTTTTGGCGCCCCTTAGTGACCGTGAATCAAAATTTTAATTTAATTTTTTTTGATGATTATTGATATTCAGACTTGTTTTTATTCTACTATATTGACTTTGTCAGCTAAATTCACTGTTAGATCAGATCGATTACAGCACGCTGAGGACATCTGCTGGTTAAAGCCGTGTAAATGCAACAAAAACAGCAAAAATATGTTGTACACACTTTGAAACTGCAGCGCGTGAACTTACAATAAACAGACCGTTATCGTTCGTTGGTGTGGACGCAAATATAGTTATCTTTATAGTTATCGTTCTTGGTGTGAACCAAGAACCGAGATTTAGGTTTTGCCGATCAGCACCAGTAGTACTTTTCTAATCAAGGGGAAAATGCATTTCTTTTTTCATTTATTTAATTAAATCTATATTACACTATCATAGTTTAAAACTTCAAAGTCAACATGAAATCAAAAATGACGCTATTTACTGTTATCCTTGATTTCATTGTATTGTTGTGCACCATCAATGGCAGATGGAAAAATCTAGTTTTTCTACATGCATATCCTGATTCATGTGCAAATATCTCATATTATTACAAAGGTAAATTGGTTGCAAACACATTTCATGTTGACTTTAAAGAAGCATCAGTATTATTAAGTTAAAAGACAGGCGATGCAAATGTAAGATATATTGATTATTGTGCTATTTCGAATTGCATTCAAACATCTGAAGATCTCCATCAGAAATGACCACTCATGAAACCTGACGCTGAATGTTTAATTCCTAGGTTTTTGGTGAGAACTGGCTGATATCTCCAAATCCTCCCATGCACTGAGCCTGTAAAGCTCCCGAAGGAACCGATTCGGACTTCCACTGTCCCACCACAATGATGTCACTGCCGTGGCGCAGTCAGTCCCAAAGAGCCCTGGTTCCCCGTGCAGATGGGAGTTTCTCCCGTCTGGCCGCCGCTGATTTTAGCTCCAGAGCTCACAGTCACGGAAGTGTCCGTCTCTCGGCCTGCGACGGGACCCTAGAGGTTGTTCTTCTCTGTGCACTCCGCTTCTGTGCTGCGAGGGAAGTAGACGGTGGTCTTGTGCTCTTCGTAGCGGTCGATGTGCTTCAGATGAACCACCATGTGCAGCGCGTACGCTAACACCAGCAGCAGGATCAGAGATGTGATCAGACCCATCAGGATCGCTGGGGTGAAGAAGGTCGCGCAGTCGCTGGCCGACGCAAACTTACTGGACTGAACGTTGAACGCCTGGATCTGTGAGGAATACAAGAAACAGATGGTTAGTTGGTAAGAACTATCCACCCATCAATCCATCCATCCATTTATCCATCCATCCAACCATCCACCCATCCATCCATCCACCAATCAATCCATCCATCCATCCATTTATCCATCCAACCATCCACCCATCAATCCATCCATCCATTTATCCATCCATCCACCCATCAATCCATCCATCCATTCATCAATCCATCCAACCATCCACCCATCCACCCATCCATCCATCCATCCATTTATCCATCCATCCATCCATCCATCCATCCATTTATCCATCCATCCATCCATCCATCCATCATCCATCCATCCATCCATCCATTTATCCATCCATCAACCATCCACCCATCCATCATCCATCCATCCATCCATCCATTTATCCATCCATCAACCATCCACCCATCCATCCATCCACCCATCAATCCATCCATCCATTTATCCATCCATCCAACCATCCACCCATCCATCCATCCATCCATCCATCCATCCATTCATCAATCCATCCAACCATCCACCCATCCATCCATCCATCCACCCATCCATCCATCCATCCATCCATTCATCAATCCATCCAACCATCCACCCATCCATCCATCCACCCATCCATCCATCCATCCATCCATCCATCCATCCATCCATTTATCCATCCATCCAACCATCCACCCATCAATCCATCCATCCATTTATCCATCCATCCATCCATCCATTCATCAATCCATCCAACCATCCACCCATCCATTTATCTATTTATCCATCTATCCATCCATCCATCCATCCATCCATCCATCCATTTATCTATTTATTCATCCATCCATCCACCCATCCATTCAGCCATCCATTTATCCATCTATCCATCTATCTATCTATCTATCTATCTATCTATCTATCTATCTATCTATCTATCTATCTATCTATCTATCTATCTATCTATCCACCCATCTATTGATCCATCCATCCATCCATCCATCCATTTATCTATCTATCTATCCATCCATCATCTATCTATCTATCTATCTATCTATCTATCTTTCTTTTTATCCATCCACCCATCCATTTATTCATTTATCCACCCACCCACCCACCCACCCACCTATCTATCTATCTATCTATCTATCTATCTATCTATCTATCTATCTATCTATCTATCTATCTATCTATCTATCTATCCACCCACGCATCCATTTATCTACCTATCCATCCACCCATCCATTTTATCATTCTGTCTATCCAGGCAAAGCAGAATAATTCATAGTATTCAGTATTCCATATTATAGAGTTTCATTTCCCTCAAACTCAGCATGTTCTGCCACAAACTCTGGACTATGAGCTTTTTTTAAAAAGACGCTGCTCTCATGCCAATCCACAAGCTGTAACCACATTACACCCACCAGAGGCTAAAAATACAGCACAAGATGCTACAATTCCAATATGAGGCGTTTATCAGCAGAGGATGGAGGGAAAGTGTTGCCTGCCAACCTGGAAGTCTGTGAAGGTGATGTGCCAGTTTGCAGCGTGGTCGGTGTTGGCGCTGGGCACCAGCAGCGTGTCGTACTTCTGCAGGCTGCTGACGTGCTGGCAGTGATACGAGTTGGTGGAGGGCGCGTACACATCTGTAGCGTTGAACGTGGCCTCGTACGTCCAGTTGTAATGGATGTGCACGTTATCGAGAGTGAACCAGTTCTGTCCCGCCGACTCGTAGAATGTGTTTGACATCTGTAGCCTGCGGAAATAAACACATATATACGGCACAGTCATGTGTCTTTATCTCTGTGCAATGCCATTAAAAAATTATTTTTTACCAGCCCACACTCAAAAAAATCAATATTATCTCTAAATTCAGATGAGCTACATTTGAAGCTATTTCACTGTACATTAACCAATATTGACACATCTGTGATGGCACAAGTTGAATTTGATATTAATGTGCCCATTTAACATTCTGTAAAACATTATATATTTTAATGTTCTAACATTAACATCCAATAAAACATTATAAAGAGGTTTTCATTAATATTAATACCAGAGCTGTTTGGGATATGACTGCAAATATTAATGAAAACCTCTTTATGAGGTTTTATAGGATGTCAATGTTAATATTAGAATATTAAAATATTAGATTATTAAAAAGAATACGTATTTATTGAAGATTGGTGCCTTGTCATATCATTTTTAAGGCAATAGGCCACATGAGGCTATACTTTACAGTGATTTTACCACAGTTAATGGAGCTTTGGCCTAAAAATCACCACTTAACTGAGGTAAAATCACTGTAATGCATCATTATACCATACACACATGCACAAAAAAATAAGAAATAACCTTATGGAGAGGCCTCTAAGATCTTCCACATCGCCAAACCGTAGATTGAGTCTGGTGGATAACAAAATATGTCAAAATATTATTAAATATAAATTTTGCATCACAATATTCCTCATTTAAATAATTCCCGCCTAAGGCATATGCAAATTAAAGGGGCGGGGCCTAGTTGAGTTAGTCAGTAGTGTGTTGAAACTGGCAGTAAGGGGCGGGACTTTTACCCAAACACGCTCAAAGCACTTGACCAATCACAACACACTGCTCCAGCCGACCAATCAGAGCACATTGTGCTTTTCAGAAGGCGGGGCTTCATAGAGACAGGAACTAAACAGAGCGTTACTGACAGACTGGGAAGAGAGGAGCTGCAACAATGGAGAATATGAGGAAAAATAATGTGTTTTTGATCATTTAAACATGAAAACCTGTTGAACTTACATGGCTTTATCTTTACTGCAGAAGGAGCCTTTGGTGTCCACCGGTGTGTCTGTGCTGAAGATTCGCTCTGTGAGGTCCACTAAACTGTGATTCCTGTACCTGATGGCCAGTTTGCGGGCCCTGAAGAGGATGCAGGTCTTGCCGTTGTACGTCACACTCAGAGGAGAGTACGGCAACATTCCTGGAGACTGCAGCAACTTCCTGCGTGGAGGAGCGTGAAGCTGCCATCCGTACGGCTGGAACACGAGCACATCAAAGTTACATACTATCATTCAAAGGTTTAGGGTTGGTAAGATTTTTAAGTCTTTAATGCTCACCAAGGTTGCATTTATTTGATCGAAAACACAGTAAAAATTGTGAAATATTATTAAAATTGAAAATAACTGTTTTCTATGCAAATAAATTGTAAGTTGTAATTTATTCCTTTCATGCAAAGCTGAATTTTCAGCATCATTACTCCAGTCTTCAGTGTCACATGATCCTTCAGAAATCATTCTAATATGAAACATTTCTGATTATAATCAATGTTGAAAACAGATTAATAGTTCTGTGGAAACATTATTTTCAGGATTATATGATGACCAGAACAGAGCATTTATTTGAAATAGAAATCTTTTCTAACATTATAAATCTCTTTACTGTCGCATTTGATCAATTTAATGCGTCCTTGCTGAATAAAAGTATTAATTTCTTTCGATGATAGGTATATGTAAGGCTAGTAACAAGACATATTGTCACACAAAATGGGGTAAGTTGTCACAATATAACCTGCCACTAAAAAAAGGCATAGGCTTTTCAGCTAAATCTAAACGGTATGAACAACAAAACAGCTGATTAAGCAGCAAAAATGTAAAAGGTAACATATATTAACCAGATGTTTTGACCAACATGCATCATGATTATTCAACAACTGTATAAATTTACAACATTCAAAATAAAAGTGTCCCAGATAGGCATTTCTGAAACATACTGTGTGACAACTAGCCCCATTCCCCCTATGCCTGCTGTTAAATACACTCAATACTCATGAAAAACAGTTTACCGAAAGAGAGTTTTTGGGGCACTGTAATATATCCTAAATCAGAATGAAATTCCTGATTAAAAATGTAGCATGTCTGTAATCTGTTCTTCCATAGACAGTGCGGTCTGTCAAGGATTAAATTCATCTTGTTTGGACTTTGGAGGGAAATCTGCACCCCAGCGGCAGCACAAGGTCACATTGGCTCCGCTGGCAGACGGACACATCTCACCTGCAGCGCTCGTCTGAGACGCGCTTCAGCCACAAACACCGAGCCATCGCCGTCCACCCCACCTGCACAAAAACACCAGAGCGCAGATGAGAAACACTTACAGTTATATCATATTTATTCAAATAAAGAACTGTATATACAGCTGCTAATTTAACCCTGTAAAACATATGAATATTTATCAAAACAGCTTACTTTCTTGAATGCTGATGTCTTGGGATGGTGCATCATCTGAGCTGCAAGTATGAGAATTTAAGTGTGCATTATTAATCTACCATCATAAACATTTAGTTGAAATCATTCAGTCTCAACTGCAGATAGGATCTTCACATGTTATGAATATGAATGAGGAATAGGAAGCTTTGATGCTGTGAGTCACTGCTGGATCGTCATCATCCGTGAAGTGAGACCAACTCTCTTTCAAGTCACTTTTAATGCTTTGCTCTTGTTGCCGCAGGAAAATTCTATTGCTCAGGAGATCTCAGTACAGTATCAACTTTGCTTCAGATGTTTCTCAAGAGAAATAAATATAGACATAAATGAGTAAATTAGAGCAAGAGATCGATTTTCATCAAAATCAAGTCTTGGCATTTTTTCTGAGATCTCTTCTAAAACTCTGTGCTCTTAAAAAAGGGTGGTTTTGGCAGTGATGAACCATTTTGTGTTCCCTAAAGAACCTTTCAGTGAACAGTTCTCAAAAGAACCATTTTTTCTTAGTGTGAAAAATCTAAAGAACCTTTTTCAAATATAAAGAATGGAATGGAAAGATTCCGCAGATGTTAAAGGTTCTTAATGGAACCATCAATGCAACATCTGAGATCAGCTGAAAATGTCTCAATTCTCTCTCCTTTTCATCTTAATGCTGTCTAGGAGAAACAACTGAGATATTCCAGAGATCTAATGTGATTTTCTGATTTCTTCAATGGTAAGACAGATTACTCAAAGGTGAACCGTTTAAACGTCTTATCACTGAGTAATGCTGCTGCAATGGGCTTAACCTGCTTCTCAGACCTGATTACCGGAGAGTCTGACCGGCGCTGGCACATAATGTCGGTCAGGGATCAAAGTGAGACGTGAGAATGTCTTTGTATTGCAAGGAAGAAAGATTGTGACTCATAAATATATAACGCAAATAAATGAATGATTTGAATTGATTAACCGTGCACAAAAATAATTAAGTGTTTTCTACATCATGTAAGTATCAATCGCTAGTACTAATGCTCGTCAAAGTTCAGTGTGTAATTCATCCTGCAGCGTGTGTGCTGCTTTTACACCTCACAGTTCCTTCTGAAAATGTAGAAATGCAGTTCTTTTTTAATTCATGCCAGTGTTGTTGTTGTTAAATAAACTATTAAAATCATTTTCTTTAATTGAAATAAAGCTGAAATAGATTAAATATAGATATACAGACCTAACTGAAATACATAGGTACTAAATTTGAAAAAACTGAAAAACTAAAAAAACTTAAATCTAAACAGAAATATTGTAAACGTATTAAAAGCACTAGGGCTGCTATCGCGATTAATCGTTTGCAAAATAAAAGTCTGTGTTTATGTAATATATGTGTTTGTTCAGTGTATAATAATTATGTATATATAAATACACACATACATGTATACATTTAAGAAATATATGCATGTATAAATAAACATATATTTTATATTATATTTAAATATAAATATTTTATATATAAATATAACATTTTTTCTTAAATATATACATGTATGTGTGTGTATTAATGTATACATAATTATTATACACAGAACAAACACATATATTACATAAACACAGACTTTTATTTTGCAAACGATTAATCGCGATTAATCGTTGTGCAGCCCTAAAAAGCACATAACCAAATTTAAAAAACTTAGGCTAAAATAAAAATAAAAGCTAATTCAAAATGTTAATAAATAGGAATAATAATATATAAATAATACTAAAATAACTAAATCTTGAAAAACTAAAACTAATACTAAATCTTGATAATGATTTTTTACATATATATATATATATATATATATATATATATAATAAAATTTTAAAATAACATTGCAAAAAGTGTTTATTTTTGTTGTTTATTACAAGTTGAGCTCTATTGTAAAACAACAGTGAATGTTTATTAATTTTTGTTTCTATATATCATACAATGTTTAAATTCGGAAAAAATGACAATATTAAACCACAAACATTGCATATTTCTTGTTATACTGCAAGTGCATTTATGGCAACGCATTTTTCTGATTGTTTTTGCAAACAAACATGTCAAAGTTATATTTAGTGTGTCACAACTCACAAATGCTGTCAATCAGGGTTGCCAGGTTTTCACAACAAAACCCACCCAATTGCCACTCAAAACGTTTTTGGTGGGGTTCTCTGTGGTAAAAATGTTTAATGTTTCTTTAATATAATTTCAATAATAAATGCATGTATTTGTTGTTCTTGTGCATCGTCACACCAATATAATCTCATTTATCACCTCAGGACTCCCACAGTGCAGCAGAAGATTGTGACCCTGTACTGCTGCCCTTGTCCATGTAGGGGAGGTGCTGTTTGTTTACCTGCACTGTAAACAACATCAGACCTGTCGTTTCATCTATCTATCTATCTATCTATCTATCTATCTATCTATCTATCTATCTATCTATCTATCTATCTATCTAGAGTCTGCATCAACTGAAACTGACCTCCCAAAAAAACAACCTGATCACATAAATAACGTACAGACGGACAGAGAAGGAAAGCCAGAAAGAAAACACAAATCCCTCCTTCTATCAGCTTCGGCAGTGGCTTATCTGCTCAGCGCTGAGCTGCCGTCGCTGCATCTGAACATGTGGGCCAGTGACGGGCCACAGTCGGCACATTTATATAATCAATGGAATCTGCTGACCGCTTCAGAACGGTTATAGCATATTTCAGCTGGATGCTCAGATTAGCGCGTGTCTTTAAAGTTCTGCCGGCATCTAGATGCTTCACCAAATCAAATCTGTTAATACACAGCTAAAGCCTGGACTGGCCTACATGTAGTAAAACTCCATCTGTGCAAGCGCTAATGGAGAAACGCAACACATTCAGCTCCTACAAAGCAGTTTGCTGCCAATTAGATGTGTTTTTAACTGCAGTATGAAGTCAACTGCAGAGAAGCTGAACATATGTGGCTATAAAAATGCCTTGGTGCCTACTGCTTAGAAAGCAATAAGATGTAATCACTTTGCTTCATGTAGTAAAAGAGATCAAATCTGTTTAGGTAACACTTTTGGATTTCTTTTTTGCGTGATTTAATTATGTGTTTGTTTACATATTCTTTCAGCATTTTATACAACGCTTAAGTGAGTCAAGAACTTAAATAGATACTAGAAAAACTAAATAATTAGAGATGCACTATATATCGGCCAATAATCGGTATTGGCCGATAACCGATAGTGTGAAAATTTGCTGTTATTGGCAGATACTGATTATTGGCGATATATTGTGCATCTCTAATTATTATAATTATTTAGTTTATTTAGTAATTATTTAATTTAAAAACAACTTATAGGCATGGCCGGTATATCCTGTCAACCAGAAGAGGGCAGGAAAATGCACTGAATTTGTGCTTTGTGTAAAGAAAATGCTAAGAAACCAGTTTGATGTTCAATATTAATAGTAATTATATGAATTAATGTCATTCAGAAAGTTAAGAAATATTAATTTAATCTTCAGAATTTAGTTAATGTGTGTTAATATTTGAGTAATGTGTTTGTTTATGCCTAATACCAGTTACTCTGAAACAAGTTGATGAATTTGAGAGAATAAAGTTTTTATTTGCATTTCTTTCAAAATATAATAATTAAAAATATAATGATTATTAATTATAATGAAATTATCACTCATTTTAAAAAGGTATGAATGGCAGAACCCCCAAATTATCTGTGTTGTTATCGGTATTGGCAGATATTACTCTGAATAATCGATATTGGTGGAGAAATTTAGAATTGTGGATTTCTAATAATAATAATAATCCTGCTCTCATCTTATAATGAAATTATCATTCATTTAAAAAAAGGTATAAATAGCAGAACACCGAAATTATCTGTATTGTTATCATTATCGGCAGATATAACGCTGAATAATCGGTATTGGTGGAGAAATTTAGTATCGTGGATTTCTAATAATAATAATAATAATAATAATAATCCTGCTCTCATTTTATAATGAAATTATCATTCATTTAAAAAAAAGGTATAAATGGCAGAACACCCAAATTATCGGTATTGTTATTGTTATCGGCAGATATTACTCTGAATAATCGGTATTGGTGGAGAATTTGTATCGTGGATTTATAATAATAATAATCCTGCTCTCTTCTTATAATGAAATTATCATTCATTTAAAAAAGGTATAAATGGCAGAACACCCAAGATTATCGGTATAGTTATCAGTGTCGGCAGATATTACTCTGAATAATCGGTCATCGGTGGAGAAATTTAGTATTGTGCATTTCTAATAATAATAATCCTGCTCTCATAATGAAATTATCATTCATTTAGAAAAGGTATAAATGGTAGAACCCCCAAATTATCGATATTGATATCGGTATCGGCAGATATTACTCTGAATAATCGTATCGGTGGAGAAATTTAGTATCGGTGGATCTCTAATAATAATAATAATAATAATCCTGCTCTCATTTTATAATGAAATTATCATTAATTTAAAAAAAGTATAAATGGCAGAGCCCCCAAATTATCGGTATTGTTATCGTTATCAGCAGATATTACTCTGAATAATCGGTATCGGTGGAGAAATTTACTATCATGGATTTCTAATAATAATAATAATAATAATAATAATCCTGCTCTCATCTTATAATGAAATTATCATTAATTTAAAAAAAGTATAAATGGCAGAGCCCCCAAATTATCGGTATTGTTATCGTTATCAGCAGATATTACTCTGAATAATCGGTATCGGTGGAGAAATTTACTATCATGGATTTCTAATAATAATAATAATAATAATAATCCTGCTCTCATCTTATAATGAAATTATCATTCATTTAAAAAAAGGTATAAATGGCAGAGCCCCCAAATTATCGGTAGTGTTATCGGTATCGGCAGATATTACTCTGAATAATCGGTATCGGTGGAGAAATTTACTATCATGGATTTCTAATAATAATAATAATAATAATCCTGCTCTCATCTTATAATGAAATTATCATTCATTTAAAAAAAGGTATAAATGGCAGAGCCCCCAAATTATCGGTAGTGTTATCGGTATCGGCAGATATTACTCTGAATAATCGGTATCGGTGGAGAAATTTAGTATCGTGCATTTCTAATAATAATAATCCTGCTCTCATAATGAAATTATCATTCATTTAGAAAAAGTATAAATGGTAGAACCCCCAAATTATCGATATTGATATCGGTATCGGCAGATATTACTCTGAATAATCGGCTATCGGTGGAGAAATTTAGTATCAGTGCATCTCTAATAATAATAATAATAATCTTAGGCACCATCTGGTGGATAAAGATAAAATGCCATTCTGCCATCTTGACTTTAGCACTGCGTGCTCAGAAAGTAAATTTAAAAGTAATTTAAAAACATTTTTCTACATTTTTTGCATTCTTGACTACTTTCACTGTGTTTATTGTGCATATTGTAGTGTATTTTTATGGCATTACATTGTTTTGCATATTGTCTGTTGATCTGTAGCTGTCTTACATAGAAGATAGATTTTATTATATTTATCTATGTATCTATCTATCAGCAAGTCAAAATCAAACTCATTCATACAAAATGTTATTCATTAATGCATCAAAAGATCAATTATTAATAATAAACACGCATCAGGCTCATTTATATAATAAATAAATGATACATAATGTGATTCTCCAGCTTGATTCTACACGTTTTAGATGATGTTTAGCCCAACAATATGAAAAAAATTCTATTTCATTCATATCATCAATAGAAGCATGACATCAGAAGGATGCTCCACATTCCTGACATTCCTTCAGTGATGCTGATCATTCCTGAATCCCGACCTGCTCTCATCTTATCTAACACACATCTCTGCCTCCAATAATAGTAGCAAATATGGATTTGCCCTGTAAACTGATGCCGATGGATTTTCTCTTGTGTTTCACTGCAAGAGCCCTTCAGTTGAGTCTCAATGCAGACACAATGTGCATGAAGGGTGGACAAAGGAAGCAAGCACTAGTTTGTCTCTGCCACAGCAGTTCATCGTCATTTAATAAACGCACAGGCTATTAAAGATTCACAGTATAGCCTACATAATCTTTGTTTTTCAGCATCTGAACAAATGGGATGGATAAAACACCACATCTCTGGCTTATTTCAAAATAACTCACCTTCCTTCCACAAAGGAAGACAGCTGCTCATAAGACGAGGATATCTGCAGGAAAACAAAGGAAAATAACGCAAGCCACGCTGATGCCATGTATACATCCAGATGAGTCTGCCAGAGATGATGCTGAACACTGCTGCTTCATAATCTGCCTGGATAACAGGGCGCAACCTCAGCGGATGATTGACAGGCGCGGCGACCAATCAGCGTGCAGTGGGCGGGTTAATTCAGCGACACGGCCACGCCCGTTCAGAGAACGTGTGCTGCTGACACAGTAATACACAAACCAGCAGCAGATATAAACGACTGATCCATAAACCTAGACTAATTAGTTATATAATTAATGGATATATAAGGTTGTCAACTGTGGCAGAAGGTTGAATAATGCTCTTTCTGCATTATTTTGCATGTGTGTGACCTACATTACACTGTAATACACATTAATTGGCAGAATGTGTAAGAGACACATGAAGAAAATTTTGTTTTGGCCTTTTCTAGACAAGAAACTAATGAATCCCAAACAAAGAAGCATCCCTAAATAGATACTTCTATCATAATTTCAACCTGCACTTGATAAGAAACTAGTAAAAGTAGCACTAGCACTAGAAAATAGTAAAATAATAATAAATACCATGGTAATATCATAGTTTTTGGACACTTATAATAAGATTATATCGTATTTTTTAAAAATACTATGGACTGCTACACTTAATCAGTACAATCAAGTAGGCGTGTGTTTAATAATACATTTTAACGTGAATGACAGTAAAATAAACCAGATAAATATATCAAAAGTTGTAGTTCTGTCATTCAAATAGAGGTATGAAAAAGTAAAACCCTGAAATTCACATCCTTTTGTACAGGCGCTCGCTTTGTCAACCCGCGGGGTCCTTCCAGCAGTCATTTGCGCAGAGCGTCACGTGATCGTTCTTTCCTGTCCGGACTCAGAGCACGCTATCATGGGTACGTGTGAGGCGACAATAAAACTTGACAAAACGCTGTAATATTTGATTTTACCTCACAATTTTTGGGGTTTACGTGTTGTTAAACGTTTCATGTATCGATTTAGAGTTAGTGGCGATCGCTATGAAGCCGTTTTTATAACTATTTTGTGTTTAATAATGGAGGCATCGTGGAGCGGCCATGAGCTGCACATACAAGCGTTAAAAACTGAGATGATCCTCATTTATTCTTTAATTCAGTGTTAAACAGGCTTATTATGTGTCTACATATTTTATTTTCAAAATTAAGGCTTCTTTAGGGTTATTTAAGACCGCATAATAACAGTAGATTGAATCTTTAGTGTTTCTTATATTGTTTTTGACTCTAAAATGATGAATCGGAACCAACCAGCGCTGTTATTGTGCTTTCTATGTTGATAAACATCTTCAAACTCTTGAAATCTGTAGTTTTATATCCTAATTTTTGTTAATGTAATTAATTTTTCCAGGAGCTCACTGCTTCTACGTTCAGTTAGACTGCTAACAGTGATTGTAAATTAATTGCCTAAATTACATTATTTGCTAACTGCATTCTTTAAATTGTGATGTTGACATGCATTCTCTGTAAAGCTGCTTTGAAATATGTATCGTGAAAAGCGCTATACAAATAAATGTGAATTGAATTAAATTTTAATATGGACGATTTTTAGTGACTTTTATATTTAATTCTATTCCATTTTATAGGTATAAAAGACTTCCTTATGATTGGAAATGTCATTGATGTTAACTGTGTGGGATTCTGGGTATATGAACATCTTGAAACTGCTGCTTTTTCTTATTCCTCTCTCTTTTTCCTCCTTTTAGGCAAGTGTCGTGGACTGCGTACTGCTAGAAAACTGCGGAACCACCGCCGCGAGCAGAAATGGCATGATAAACAGTATAAGAAGGCTCATTTGGGTACCGCTCTGAAGGCCAACCCCTTCGGTGGAGCTTCTCACGCCAAAGGCATTGTGCTTGAGAAAGTGTAAGATGATGTTCTTCAAGACATTGATGAATATGTGGGTTGATTAAGGAATAAATTGTTAACTTTCTGTTTGTCATGACAGTGGTGTTGAAGCCAAGCAGCCCAACTCTGCCATCAGGAAGTGCGTCAGGGTCCAGCTGATCAAGAACGGCAAGAAGATCACAGCTTTCGTGCCCAACGACGGCTGCTTGAATTTCATTGAGGTAAGCTGGATTTATGCGTGTGGAACTTTAAGAGAATATAAATCTACAGAATGAAGAGTGCATCATTTTTCTCTTTGTTCCAGGAAAACGATGAGGTTCTGGTGGCAGGATTCGGTCGTAAGGGACACGCCGTGGGTGATATCCCTGGTGTTCGTTTCAAGGTGGTGAAGGTGGCCAATGTTTCTCTTCTGGCTCTGTACAAAGGCAAGAAGGAGAGACCCAGATCATAATCTGTTCTTGGTGAAATCACAATAAAAGGAATTTTTTTTGTTCCATACACTGTCCGTTTGTGTCTCTTTTATATATAGAATGCTTTGAACTTTAGTGCCCGGTTTCACAGACTAAAACGCATGTTTTAACTGAAAGAAACTTGCACTGACTTATCTTAAAATGTCATTGCCATTGTTTTGCACACCAGTAATGTTTTTTTTCTAAGGCACATTTTAAAAAGTTAAATTAGGACAGCTAACTAAGGCCTTATTTAAATCTGTTTTGCTATCCAGGATCAGGTAACCCTTACTTTTATGCTGGTTTTTCAAAGCAAAATTGGATTGAATCATCCTGATCCAGATACACACTTTTTTTTTGTTAGATTACCAAATCTGGTTTACTACTCTACGGAGCCCCTGTAGGGACATCGGGATGAGAAAAATACTTCAATGCTTTTGCGTTCTCAGAAAAGTTTTGTGAGAAACTGTGTTTGTTCACAATGAACTTTGGTTAATCTATTATGATTTTATAAACTGTGATATAAAACATTTTATGGCTCCAAAATCTTTTTTACTTTACTGAAAGACTTAATAGTTAGCATAATGTCTATTTCTAATTACTTTAACAGTTAAACTAATAAATGAAAAATAAAAATATGGGTATTATGTTGTACAAATGTATTTTTTATCAGTTTTAAAGTTTTATTACATTTTTGTTCTGATCAGAATAATCCTGTTTTTTGGGGGGGATCAAACTAGGTATCCCAATCTTACTAAAAAGTTTTGAACAACACAAAATGATTTGATCCAGTTCAAGACCAAGATTGGATTTTGTGATCTAATCTGATTTCGGAATCCTTTTTTTCTTTTGAACAACACATTTTCAAGATTTGATCCAATCTGATAGCCAAAATCCGATCAGATTACTTTTGAACAACTCTGCCCAGAAGACCTAAAATGCAACTAGTTTCTTGGTTTTGGCCTATAAAAGTGTGTCATCTCTGCGGTACTCAATGGTGGAACAGAAACATGTTTTAAAGTTCCTGCTCTGCTGATGCTGAGTGACATTAAAATCTCATACTTGTAAGTTTTCATACTGGATGAGGCTCAGGTACAGTGGTGTTTCTGGATTGACAACAGTAAGAATTAATGTTTTATTACCAGTTCTGAAGATCAGTAGTAGTAATGGCCGCAAGTTATATTTATAGGTTATATTTTAAATATCTACAACTCAAATTCCGGAAAAGTTGGGACGTTTTTTGAATTTGAATGAAATGAAAACTAAAAATCTTTAAAATCACATGAGCCAATGTTTTATTCACAGTAGAGCATAGATAACATAAATGTTTAAACGGATAAATTTGACAAATTTTATCAATTTTATCCACTAAATGAGCTCATTTCAAATTTGATGCCTGCTACAGGTCTCAAAAAAGTTGTCGCAGAGGCAACAAATGGCTGAAAAAGCAAGACATTTTGAAAAGATTCAGCTGGGAGAACATCTAGCAACTAATTAAGTTAATTGATATCAGGTCTGTAACATGATTAGCTATAAAAGGAATGCCTTAAGGCAGGAACATACCTTTGTTCTTGGGCTGAAGTTAGCCCTCGTCGCCTTTTTTTTCCGGCATCGGAGCTCGTCGGGCCATCTGATCATTCTGATTGGCTGTTCAGCTACTGCCACCTGCTGGTATGGAAAGGTATTTCATCTTACGCAGGCGCAGAACCGACGTGCTACTTGGCTGTCGAGTGTGGGTTTGGTGTGTCAGGGCAACTTTGGACCCAGACGCTGCTGACGTGAGCCAACTTCGCAGTCTGTTTTCGTCGCCACTTGTTCGTTGGCTTGGTGTGTTTCTGCCTTTAAAGAGGCAGAGTCTCTCAGAAGAAAAGATGGGCAGAGACTCTCCAATCTGTGAAAGAGTGCGTAAAAAGTTTGTGGAATACTTTAAAAACAATGTTCCTCAAAGTCAAATTGCAAATCTCATCATCTGCAGTGCATCATCAAAATATTCAGAGAAACTGGAGAAATCTCTGTGCCTAAGGGACAAGGCCGAAGACCTTTATTGGATGCCCGTGGTCTTCAGCATGATTGTGTCAATGACATTACATTATGGGCCCAGGAATACTTCCAGAAACCACTGTCGGTAAACACGATCCGCCGTGCCATCTGCAGATGCCAACTAAAACACTGTCGGTAAACACAATCCGCCGTGCCATCTGCAGATGTCAACTAAACCACTGTCGGTAAACGCAATCCGCCGTGCCATCTGCAGATGCCAACTAAACCACTGTTGGTAAACACAATCGGCCGTGCCATCTGCAGATGCCAACTAAAGCACTGTCGGTAAAAACAATCGACCGTGCCATCTGCAGATGCCAACTAAAGCACTGTTGGTAAACACAATCCGCCGTGCCATCTGCAGATGCCAACTAAAGCACTGTCGGTAAACACAATCCGCCGTGCCATCTGCAGATGCCAACTAAACCTCTGTCGGTAAACAAAATCCGCCGTGCCATCTGCAGATGCCAACTAAACCACTGTCGGTAAACACAGTCCGCCGTGCCATCTGCAGATGCCAACTAAACCACTGTCGGTAAACACAATCCGCCGTGCCATCTGCAGATGCCAACTAAACCACTGTCGGTAAACACAATCTCCAGTGCCATCTGCAGATTCCAACTAAACCACTGTCGGTAAACACAATCCGCCGTGCCATCTGCAGATGCCAACTAAACCACTGTCGGTAAACACAATCTCCAGTGCCATCTGCAGATTCCAACTAAACCACTGTCGGTAAACACAATCTCCAGTGCCATCTGCAGATGCCAACTAAAGCACTGTCGGTAAACACAATCCGCCGTGCCATCTGCAGATGCCAACTAAACCACTGTCGGTAAACACAATCCGCCGTGCCATCTGCAGATGCCAACTAAAGCTCTATCATGCAAAAAGGAAGCCATATGTGAACATGGTCCAGAAGTGCCGTCGTGTCCTGTGGGCCAAGGCTCATTTAAAATGTTTCAAAATGGAAAAGTGTTCTATGGTCAGACAAGTCCAAATTTGACATTCTTGTTGGAAATCATGGACGCTGTGTCCTCCGGGCTTAAATTGTAATTTCTCAGTTTAGACATTTGCTATTTTATCTATGATTTATTGTGAATGAAATATTGGCTCATGTGATTTGAAAGTCTTTTAGTTTTCATTTTATTCAAATTTCAAAAACGTCCCAACTTTTCCAGAATTCGGGTTGTAATAATTAAATCAGAGTTTTCTCATTTGAGCTTAATAGCATGTGAATTAGTTGGTCAGGGTTACCAAGGTCAAAATCTAATATCCAGATCTGGAAAGTCAGGATTAAAAAGTCGATATAATTATTGTCAGTCTGTTAATTCTGGCTCATTGTGCTGCAAAACAAAAGTATTTTTCAAGTAGATGCGTTAAATAGGTTAATTCCAAAAACTTAAATCTGTTGATCGAAATAGACTTTTAAAAAGTTAAAAGTTATTATCGGAAAGTTATTTAAGTAATTATTTGGTCAAAGTTGTCATCTTACACTGGTGAACTGTCACAGGTGTCTGACTTCTCACGCAAATTTCAATAATATTCCCTCGAGGCACTAAAAATACCACCTAAAGTCTCTCAGGAAAAGCCTTACTGTCCACATGTGCAGCGGTCTGGATGTGAAGCTGGCCTGTTTCTCTCTGATTGACTGTGGCATCGAGCGCTGTGATTGGTCCAGGAATCCAGACGGCTCCTGGCCTCAAAATCACATCCAGACCATCACTAGTTTCATAACAGGTAAACCATGTGGGACTAAAACACATTTGTGACTCAAAATGCTGTGAACTATCAGTGAATCTGACTGCTCTGTTGTTATGTTCACTGGTTCATATAATGCATTCGGTCGGATTTCTAAAAGGAGACAGGTGTGGATTGGATCATGCATTCTGTGTTTTAAAAGTTGTGAGGAAATGATGTGGAAGAGACACAGTAAACACTGAATATGCCTCTCCAATATAGACACTAGATCAGGACGAGCTTACATTTCTATAGAACTCAAATTTGATTGTAGTTGCCAGAGAGTTGCTAATTAGTTGTTAGTGTGAATTATTTTGCTGACGGACCATTAAACATCTTGTAAGCTCCTTGCATTGCTTTGAGACAGATCCGGCTGGTGTTTCGGATACATTAATGTCAGGTTTTACCCATCTGAGCAGTATTTCATCTTATTTCAGGAGCAGCTGTTATTGTTTCTGGAACATTAGCCATCCAAGTGCACATGGGTGTAAAACGGGAACGGTCCGCTCCGGTGCCTTCATATGCACTACACCAATAACATTGATTTTCTGACTGAATGCAGATGTAACTCAACTGTATTTGAGAGCAGATCTGATTTTTCTCTTTAATATAATAAGATAGTAAGAAATTCCACACTCAAGCCCCTTATTCATGTAAGTTTATGCCTTTTCCCCCCATTTGCCAGGCAAAAAGTAATGCACTATTTGTCTGTTTGGCAAATGAAGGATTCCTTCAGATCACTAACCCTAGAAACAGCGACTCTTGACCTGAGGTAACCCCGTCCAGTTGAGTGTTTCTGCTGCAGTAGTTGTCGGGTTTCTCAGCCGGCGGCTCCTGTTCTGTCTGCTCTCTCTCGCTCTCTGCAGGTGGTGTTAATATAACAAGGCTTTGGCGGAGCAGACGTCCCGCTGCACCTGAGACTGATGTGTTCACAGGCTCTGAGATCTATAGAAGACGCCACAGTTTACAGCTTTCCTGTGCTGGTGTGTTTGGCTATACAAGCACGCCGAAACTAGTGAAAAGACTCCCAACATTTTATTTTATTTTAGTTTTTGTCTTTCATATTTACAGATGCTTTAAGTTGAACTGTTTAATCTATTTCTTATTTTATCAAAAAATGCTGATTAAAAATGCTAAATAATCATGTTTATTTCTGAGATAACTCACTAAATTAAACAAGAACATAAAGAGATTAGCAAGCTGTTTGGAAATCAGACTCTCATTTTATTATTTTATTTTATTTCATTTCATTTTATTATTTCTTTACTTGTTTATTTAGTTCTGTCTTTTAATTTCTTTTATCAAAACTTTTTTTTTTGCATAAAATTTAATTAAAAATGCAAAATAGTCATATTTATTTCTGAGAGAATTTACTAAATTAAACATGCAACATAAAAAAATTAGCAAGATGCTTAGAAATAAGTGAAAGGAAAAGACTCCACAATTTTATTTTATTCTATTTATGTTATTTATTGTGCTTCATTTTATTTTATTATTTTATTTCTTTTTCTTTTACTATTTAATCTCTTGTTTTATTTTATCGAAACTTTTTTTGCATAAAATTTGATTTAAAGAAATGCAAAATAATCATATTTTTTCTGAGATAATAACTCAACGAACATGCAACGTAAAGAAAATGTTATTTTATTTCTTTATTTCGTATTATTATTATTTTATTTTATTATTTTTATTTATTTCCTATATATAGTTTATAGCTGTTTATTTTTAAAAAAAAAACTATTTAATCTCTTCTTTTATTTTATCAACTTTTTTTGCATAAAATTTAAAAAAAATGCAAAATAATCATTTTTTTCTGAGATCATAACTCACCAAACATGCAATGTAAAAAATGTTATTTTATTTTTTTATTTCATATTTATTTTAGTTTAAAATTTTTTATTTAGTTTAGTCTGTCTTTCCTATATACAGTTTATAAACTGTTTATTAAACTACAGTTTATTAAACTAGTTAATCTCTTATTTTATGAAAACTTTTTTTCGCATTAAAACTGGATTTTAAAAAAAGCAAAATAATCATTTTTTTTTCTGAGATAATAACTCAATAAACATGCAACGTAAAGAGATTAGAAAGCAAGGAAAAGACTACAAAATTTTATTTTATTTTATTTTTGTTTAATCTGTTTTTCCTATATATAGTTTACAGCTGATTATATTTTTTTAAAACTATTTAGTCTCTTATTTTATTTTATAAAATTGGATTAATGCAAATGCAAAATAATCATATATTAGTTTTGAGATAATATCTTGCTAAATTAAACATGCAATTTAAAGTTATTAGCAAGTTTGGAAATCATTGAAAGGAAAAGACTCCAAAATGCTATTTTATTTGTTTTTTTTTTATTTTAATTTGTTTTATTATATATATATAGTCTGTGTTTCCTATTTAATTTACAGTTGCTAATTTTATCAATCACGTTTTGTAATAAATCTACATAAAATTGAATTAAATGCTAAATAATTTAATTTAATTAGGCCAAACTCCAAGCTTTACTAATGAATATTCGCACCTCCTGTTACACAGTTGCTGGTTGTCATTGATTAAGTGAATCAGGGTTTATTGATCTCTGAGATTCACACCATTACAGTCTTCCCTGAACAATCACACGATTCATTAATGCAATCAATATCATTTATAAATAGATAAACCTTAAGAAGTCTTGTGTGAGATGCACTAATGGAGGTGCTCTCAAAACTATTGCTGGATTACGTTACATGCATGTTAAAAAAGAAATGGCATAAAATAAAGCACACAAATCTGATGCTTCTTTGTTCTTCACAGACATGATCCAGCCAAGACATTCTCAAAGGAGATTACAGGCCGAGACAAACCTCCTTCCAAAAGATGAATGAAACGGCGCAATATAAGAGGATTCTGGGCAGATTAGGACAGGAACACATAAGGTGAGATATGAAGTGATGAAATATGTTTTGTCAGATTGGTGTCAAGCCGGTCCTGGCCTAGAATCAAGCATAATTGCTTAATCTCTGACCGTTTGATTCTTCTTAACCCAAAACCTGAAGTTCTGTGTGTGCTGAAGCAGCATTTGAGTGTGTTTGATGTCTGACAGACATATGAAACTATCACTGGATTACAGTTCTCATTGGACTTCCAAAAGTTATTATTTATATATACATAAATTTGGATTAAAAATGCAAAACAATCTTATTTATTTCTGTGATATTTCACTAAATTAAACATGCATAATGCATATTGCATAATTTGTAATAGTAGGCAGTATTCTAGTATTCTATTCCGCACAGATAGAATCTGAATCAGTCAAACCTATTGAACGTCGCCATCTAGTGTTCAGATGCATGATGTTATTATTATTCTCTCTCAAATGCTGTTTCCTCTCGATCAGATCATCCATTAAACAATAAAATATCACACTCATCTTCAGTGTATGGTACGACAGCCCAGTATGCATGAAGCATCAGGCAACAATGATGCCATGGCCAAAAATGAGGATACCGTGGGACATTTTATGTTTTTAAACTGGATTCCAGGGACCACAATGGAGTGCTAAGGGGTAGGTGGAAAATTTAACAGTGTAAAAAATAAAAAATAAAAATAAGATTTAACTAACTAAATTAAATTAAAATATAATAAAAGAATAATAATAAAAAATAAATTTAATTTAAATTATACATTTGATAAAAAATTATTTAAATAAAATAAAATTGTATTTTTATTTGTTATTTTATTTAAATAAAAAATAGATAACTACATAAATTAAATAAATAATAAATAAAAATTATTAAAATAAATAAAAATAAGATTAAACAAACTAAATAAATAAATTAGATTAAAATAAAAAATAATTAAAATAAATAAAATTTAAATTAATACATTTGATTAAAATAAAAAATAAATAATAATAATAATAATAACTACATCATTAAAATGGTTAAAATAAATAAAAATAAGATTAAACAAACTAAATCAATAAATTAGATTAAAATAAGAAATTAATTTAAAAAAATGTAATTTAGATTTATACATTTGATTAAATAAAATAATTTTACAAAAATTATTTAAATAAAAAATAAGTAACTACATAAATAAAAAAATATTAAAATAGATAAAAATAAGATTAAACAAACTAAATAAATAATTGAATAAATAAATTAGATTAAAATATAAATTTTATTTAAATGAATACATCTGATTACAAATTATTTAAATAAAATATAAATAACTACATAAACAAAAAATATTAAAATAAATAAAAATAAGATTAAACAAGCTAAGTAAATAAATTATATTAAAATAAAATAATTAAAATAAATTTAATTTAAATGAATACATTTGATTAAAATAAAAAATAAAATAAATAAAACGTATTTAAATAAAAAATTAACTACATAAAAATGATTAAAATTTCATAAAACTAAATAAATAAAACTAATAAATACAAATAAGTAAAATGTAAAAATGAATAAACAAAAATATACAATATTTATTTTATAAAAATATTATGATTAAAATAAATTAAATTAGATTTAAATAAATAATACGTTATACATTCGATTCAAATATGATGATAAATAAATAAATACAATACATCTAACAGTACAGTACAGTGAGTAGAAAATGTTATAATGTAAAATAATAGAAATAAATAAATATTTTACACAGCCTTCATACATGAAACCATTTATTTGCCTTTTAAATTTTAGGATTGGGGTCCTGTGCATGAGGATGATCATATTTGGGGGTCCGTGGCGTCTGAAAGATTGAAAAGCCCTGCGCTAAAGTGCTCTTCTGTGTCGCATGATCAGGTATTTATAGAAGAACTCTGACCTAAATAACCTGCGGTCAATGCCAATGCCCCCCCGAACCTACAGAGGACCAAACAACAACAACACTGACTGACAGAAGAAGGTAACGTGAAAATGCAGCAGCTAATAATGTGGACATTACATTTGAAGCTCTTGTAAGTCTGTATGTGCAGCTAAAGAGGGTTTGAAAACAAAACATTGATTTGCTCATGCTCAGTTTTAGACTTGCACGTGGTGTTATTTACAGTTTTAATCACATGGGCTGCAGATAGTCGGCGTGCAGATCGCAGGTGTTTTCTGTACCAGGTTCTCAGGAGATCTGCCTCATTATCAACATCCACCAAGACAGTGTCATGGATTTGGAACCATCCAGAGGGATTTTTGACGATGATGTGGCGACTCAACTCATGATCGAACAGAGTCTCCTGCAGCGCCACAAGCAATGCCAGATCAAGAGCGCTGTGTCTGGTGACGCCCGCAGGTCAGAGACACTTCCTGCTGTCAGTCAGTTCAGATTCACAGCTGATATCTGAATGAAATGTGCTGTTTTGTGTCTGCAGGATCATTCAGATCAGCCCTGAGAGAGAGAAGATATTCAGTGCAATAAAGCATGGTATGAATAACATATACAGATTATATTTCACCCCAAAATCAAAAATAAAAAGAATAGAAAAGAAAATTTATTTTAATTAAATTTTTTTTTTGAGATTGTAACAGTATTTTCATGCCAAAATACAATTTAATTTAATTGATTTTAGTTACAAAATATGTAAATAAACAAATAAATAAATTTATGTATACATATATTCATATAATTTATTAAATTAAAATTTTATTTAAATGATAAATAAATAACTATTTGATTAAAATAACATTTTATTTAACTAAATAAACAGTATTTTCATACCAAATACCATTTAATTTAATTTATTTTATTTTAGTTATAAATATATAAAATAAAAATGTATTTAAATAAATAATAAATTAAAACAACCACATTTCATTAAAATAAAATAATTAAAATAAATAACATTTGATTTAAATAAAAAATTAATAACTACATAAATGAAAACATTTAATTAAAAATAAATAAATTAAAATTTATTTTTGATTTAAATAAAATAAATAAATTTATAAAACAAAATAAATAAGTAAAACCTGACTTAAATAAAGATAGACCATTAAGATTTGTTATATATATATCATCTATTTATATATATATACACACACACACACACACACACACAAACACACACACATATACTGTATATATATATATATATATATATATATATATATATATATATATATATATATATATATATATATATATATATATATATATATTTATTCCTATATTTCTTTCTAAAGCTGCTTTTTAAAAAATGTCTATTTGATGCTTTTCTCATTTAACACAATAATGACTTTAAATGATCTCAGCCAAATTTAAAAATTAGATAACATTTTTTAATTGCTTTTAATCTAACATAATATTTAATAATAATAATATTATGCCAAATAATATAATAATAATATTTTATAATATATTAATAATAATAATAATTATTATTATTTATTTGTTTATTTTTGAGTGATATATGACCTAGACATCTTCATGTCAGGTTTCATGAGTTTCACCTGAATATATTATTAAATACAATTATTATCATCACATTTAAATAGTAAATGTAATTTCTCTGCTGAAAATACTTCATTAATTTCATGCTGTGCAGGTTTATGGTAGTTAGTGTTGGTTTGGTGTTAGTCTAGCAGTTTCTCTCAATGGTTTATCAGGTGATGAAAACGCCCTCCGTAAGCTGGCTGTCCATCAGCATGCCTTCTCTGAAGAGGACGACACAGGCTTCCTGCCCTTACATGAGGCCGCCATACAGAACAACCAGAACATCCTCCAGATCACATTCACGGGTTTGTCGTGAGGATGATCATAGTTCATAATGTGTTTTACTCACATCAGGACAGGAGTAACTGTGATTTCATCTGTTCAACAGCCTCTCCTGAGGATGCAAAGCACAGAAAGACTCACATGGGCAAGACCGCTCTCTTCTTAGCTGTGGAAAAAGGTCTTTTGGACAACGCTTGTTTCCTGCTGGACAACGGCAGCAGTCCAGACAGCCTGGATAAAGAGGAAGACTCGCCTCTCGTTGTAGGTCAGAAAAGCCCCTCGTTCTTCAATTGGAGTTACAAATGAGAGGCAGAGTTTGTGAATATATATCCAAATCTTTTTATTCCCACAGCTGTAAGAAATAACCACTATGACATGACAAAGCTTCTGCTCAACTTCAGCGCCAGAGTTAACCAGGAGGGGGCGCACCGCAGGACTGCCCTGCATGAAGCCGCTCGACTGGGCCTGACGGATTTCGTGGATCTGCTGTTGAAGTACGGAGCTCATCCTGATGCCAGAAGCTCCTACGGCCTGACCCCGTTAGCACTGGCTGCACAGGCGGGACACCTGGAGATCATCCGAACGCTTCTCCGGAGAGGTCAGGAGTGAACCGGGATACAGCCCGGGGTTATTAGAGTTCACTAAAAACTAAAACCATAATAAAAAATAAATAAATAAATAAAAATGAAATTAATAAAGAATGTATAGACATATAAAAAATAACAAAAACACGACACAATTACTAGAACTTAAATTAAAAATTAAAAATTAAATATTAAATATTACAAATTAAAAAATTAAAAAATTCTAAAAATTTCTAAAAAATTCTAAAAAATTCTAAAAAAAGATTTTCTAAAAATTAAAAAAATAAAACTAATTCAAAATATTAATAAAAACAATAACAGTGTCTTAATGATACTAAAATAACACATAAAATATTATCGTAATTATAAGATTTATTGTGTTTTGTCTAAAAACTTTGGCTCTGTTTCTGTGGTTTGAAAAGCAATGTTTGGCATTTACCTGAAATAAATAAACATTAACTAAAATAAAATTAAAAAAATATATTAAAAATGTAAACTTTTTTTTATTTCAGTTAACGTTTATTTATTTCAAACATTGCTTTGTTTTTAGACAAAACACAATACATCATACATACCCTAACCCTAACGTTAACTGAAATAAAATTAAAAATATATATATAAAATGTAAACTTTTTTTATTTCACCTACTTGCAACATTTCTCATTTTTATTTACTTTAACTTGACATACTAAAAATTACTAAAAATGAATAAAAAAAACTGTAACTAAAAACTTGAACTAAAATCAAAATTAAGACATTTATTTTATTGCATGCTGTGAATTTAAATAATAATAAATAAACAGATAAAGTCTAATAAAATAAACATTAAATGTGTATTTTGGATGTTTTCTTTCTATTAGTCTGAAAAAAAAAATGACCAAAATTGATCAGTGCATGAAAAAAAAACTTTTGCCTTAAAATATATTAAAATATGTGTTTTATTTCCATAATATGCATGCAAAATAAAATCTATATTCTTTATTTGTGTTAAAATGTTGTATTGTTGCAATTACATATCAGGATTCTTGTTGGGAACTTGCCGATTTTGTTATAAACTTAATGAAATCTGTATTTTAAAACAAAAATGTAACTTTATATTTAATTTCTTTGCATGGAACATCAAATGAGCAGATAATAACAACACTGATTTTATGAAATTATTATTCCACGCTGTTAATACCCCAGTGAGAACCGCCCACAATCAAAAACCTACAACTTCCCATGAAGGAAAAACAATGAAAAGAAGAAAACACCACCACAATACTGATATCCTAACAAACACAGCTCTTTAATTAATTAATTAAGGTCTTGAGGATTAGCCAGCGAGTAATATAAGAAGGCCAAAAATGTAATCCAAAAATGGCCAGAAGTGGATCTGCATCAACATTTATGGCAAAGGCATCCCTCAAAGTGTTCGAAAATGTAACTTTTAACAATGCACAGTCATGCAAACATGTAAATAATAAAAGCGTGTGTTGGTGTTCAGGTGCTGATGTGGAGTCTCAGGCTCAGGATAGCGCAACCATACTGTTTGAGGCGTCTGCTTCAGGAAACCCTGACGTCATATCATTACTGCTGGAGTACGGGGCGGATGCAAACGTGCCCAAACACACGGGACACCTTCCCATCCACAGAGTGGCCCATCGTGGACATGTGAAGTTAGTGCACATATAGGTTACTTCTATGACTGAATGGATGTAATGAAGCATGGTGAAGCTTCATATTTTTTATGGAAACCATGATACACTGTTTTTAAGGATTCTTTGATGAATAGAAAATTCAAAAGAACAGTTTTTATTTAAATTCTAAATCTTCTGCAACATTCTAAATGTCTTTACTGTAACTTTTGATCAATTTAATGTTTCTTTTCAGAATAAAACTCTTCTAAATTGACCGTTTACAAAGACCCGCCTCCTTTAGTTACTGTTGCTATGTCTGTTGCTATGTTTCATGCAGTGAAAAATACATTGTGGAGTAAAGAGGACATTGACAACGTATCGACAGACAAGACAGAGCGGGTTACTTTTGATATGAAGTCTCAAATTTTTTATTTTTAAAGAAATTTAAACAATAAATACCATTTTGTGGCTCTTTAATGTGTCGTGACAGATCACTGTAGCGCCTCATGAGCCGATCATCTCTTCTTAGTTAATTTATATCATCAAATAAACATAAATGAACCACATTTCAACCACAGAAAGATGTCAGTACGAATCATTTTTCAAGTTCAAGTCCACCGATGTTAATCTGCGAACTCCCCTGATTGCTTTGTCGGGCAAAATGGCGGATTCAGTGTTATGATTGGTTAGATCGCCTGTCAATCAAACTCCCGGCGAAGGGTCAATTAGCATAACAAATCATGAAACACTAATAAATCTCCCACTTAACATTAATCTTGTATTATATAACACTTAATTTTAACATTTACTCTCTTTCGAGTGTCATGGGCAAAGCATGCTGGGAAATACAAATCCCAGCCCAGTTTCAGTTAAACTTAAGTTTGTCTAAATTAAAAGAAATAAGTTCATAAAACTCAAAACAATGAAACTGTTCAGTTTACTTAAAGGGTTAGTTCACCAAAAAATGAAAATTCTGTCATTTATTACTCACCCTCATGTCGTTCCACACCTGTAAGACCTTCATTAATCTTTAGAACACAAATTGAGATATTTTTGATGAAATCTGATGGTTCAGTGAGGCCTGCATAGCCAGCAATGACATTTCCTCTCTCAAGATCCATTAATGTACTAAAAACATATTTAAACCAGTTCATGTGAGTACAGTGGTTCAATATTAATATTATAAAGCGACGAGAATATTTTTGGTGCACCAAAAAAAACAAAATAACGACTTATATAGTGATGGCCGATTTCAAAACACTGCTTCAGGAAGCTTTGGAGCGTTATGAATCTTGTGTCGAATCTGCTGTTCGGAGCGCCAAAGTCACGTGATTTCAGCAGTTTGACACGTGATCCGAATCATGATTCGATACGCTGATTCATTTGTGCTCCGATGCTCCCTGAAGCAGTGTTTTGAAATCGGCCATCACTAAATAAGTCGTTATTTTGTTTTTTTGGCGCACCAAAAATATTCTCATCGCTTTATAATATTAATATTGAACCACTGTACTCACATGAACTGATTTAAATATGTTTTTAGTACATTAATGGATCTTGAGAGAGGAAATGTCATTACTGGCTATGGAGGCCTCACTGAGCCATCGGATTTCAACAAAAATATCTTAATTTGTGTTCCGAAGATGAATGAAGGTCTTACGGGTGTGGAACGACATGAGGGTGAGTAATAAATGACATTATTTTCATTTTTGGGTGAACTAACCCTTTAAAATATATCATTTCTGTGAACTTGAAAGAAAAAGAAAATGCTGAATACTCATAAAAGTTGATTTGACTGAACTATTTTGTTTAATTTAAGTTTGTCCTACTCAAACCAATTAATTATTTTGAGCGTTAGGGTTTACAATGCAGTTATTGCACCAAACTGAATCAACACTGAACTGATTTCAAATGAATAATGACTGTTTCCTGTTGTCTATGTAGAGCTGCTTTACAGCAGAATTGAATTCTGTTTGCATCGATTATTTTCATGTTTCTCACTGTAAAGCGGCTTTGAAACATCTGTATTGTCTAATTAAAGCTCTATATAAATAATGTTGAGTTGAGGTCGTGTGCGCAGGGCTCTGGCTCTCCTGATTCCCATCACGTCGTGGGAGGCGGTGGATGACAGTGGAATCAGTCCTCTTCATTCAGCAGCGGCTGGAGGACACACACAGTGTCTGGAGATGCTGCTGAAAGCTGGTTACGACCCCAACTTCATGCTTCACCCATGGGTGCGGCGCAGCTATGATGACAAGCGCCAATCTGCGCTGTACTTCGCCGTATCCAATGACGACATCGCCTCCGCCAGAGTTTTACTGGAGGCTGGAGCGATGCCCAACCAGGACCCCGTCAAATGCCTCCAGGTGGCGCTGCGTCTGGGCAACTATGAGCTTATCAACATGTTGCTTCGATATGGAGCCAATGTGAATTACTTCTGCAGGGTGAACACCACTCACTTCCCCTCGGCCTTACAGTACGCTCTGAAGGACGAGGTGGTGCTGCGGATGCTGTGTAACTATGGTTACGATGTGGAGCGATGCTTTGACTGTCCGTACGGGGACGGATCACATGTGCCTGATGGTTATGAGGGCTGGAGTGATACTGTCATTAAAGACACCCTGGTGACTCACTTCAGAGAGTTTGATTTTGACATTTGATTCAATGTTTTGAACTTGTTTTGAATGCTCTTCTCCTCTCTCTGTAGTTCTGTGAGGTCATTTGTGTTTCATGGCTGAAGCATCTCACAGGAAGCGTGGTCCGCATCATGCTGGATTACGTAGATCACGCGACCTTTTGCTCCAAACTGAAGGCTGTGCTCATGGAGCAAAAACAGTGGACTGAAATATGTCAAATTCAAGGTATGTACAGTAATATATATATATATATATATATATAATTTTTTGATATATTTTTTTTATGTAAATCAGCAGTAAAAACACAATACAAATTATATATATATATATATATATATATATATATATATATAATTTATTTAAAAAATAATA
>NC_063064.1:30556507-30594007 GCF_018812025.1 Megalobrama amblycephala
TGTGCAGCGTTTTCCTCTGGGGGGCGACGATGAGGTCATGAGCTCCACTTTGCAGCAGTTTGCCAAAGTCATTGACGAGGTCCGAACGACATCACTCACTAATTAACATCCCGTGCAAGTATAATTGAGATTTCGCTCATAATTCTGTTTTTATTTCAGCTCAGCTCCTGTCACGCCGTTCTCTCCACTCAGCTCGCAGACGCCATGATGTTCCCCATCACACAGTTTAAAGAGAGAGACTTGAGAGGTACGAATACTTGATTCTGATTAATCAACTACTCTCTCTTTTATATTGACTCTAAACTGTATAATTGACTGCGACCATTTGCAGATATGCAATCTGCTTTAATGTCATTTTACTCACATAAAAAGTAATTTAGATCAAATCAATATTTCATGCCCATTTAGTCATTTAAGTAGCTGTGTAATAAGCTGTACATTATCTCTTGCATAACACATTTATTCTCCTCCATCTCACCCTCTAGAAATTCTAATCCTGAAGGAAGTGTTTCAGATTGCAAGTGATGGTAAGCCCGTTATATTACTGTTTTTTTTCTACATAATTGCTGCAGCATATTATAAAGAAGCCATTATTTCTGCTTCATTATGTTTAACATATTTCATTTCAGATCACGATGCAGCCATAAACAGATACAGTCGTCTGTCTAAGCGAAAGGAAAATGAGAAGGTGTGGCATTTTGTGTTGTATGATTGACAGCTGGTTAGTTTGCATGCAGCTCCGCAGTCTTGATAAGAGTATAACGCTTGTGTTTTTATTGCTGAATGTTCTGCCTGTCCTCATTTACTAAAACACACACTGAGAGCTGGCCTGACCGCCGGTAGATGAGCATCTGTTCCTCTGAGACGGTTGGTGGATACCTGAGTGTCCTTGTCTAGGACAAGAAGACAAATAACTCCCTATTCACTTACTAGGTTCCTAATTTTGTCTCTTACAATAGATTTACATGCATGCAAGGTCAAAAAACACTTTAATTTTCTCATAATATACATTGCACATCACTTCATTTCTCAAAGAGTCTGAAAACTCTTTGTTCAATGATTCAATCTCTCTAAACCCCGCCTTTCTGAGAGCCTACTCTGCTCTGATTGGTCAGACGGCCCAGTCTGTTGTGATTGGTTGACCGCTTACAACTCGCGTTGGAAACTAAACGCCCATTAACATATCGGAGCAAAGTAGACGTTGTTCGCTAGCAGCCAATGAAAACCATAGTCTGGCTTTATGCAAATGTGTTACATTGCTACTTAGGTAAACTCTATCCCTCCAAATAATTTATTTGAGTTGGACAAATTTAAATTAAACAAAATAGTTCAGGCAAATCAACTTTTATGAGTATTTAGAACTTTCTTTTTCTTTCAAGTTCACAGAACTGATATATTTGAAGTAAACTGAACAGTTTAATTGTTTTGAGTTTTATGAACTTATTTCTTTTAATTTTTAGATTAACTTATGTTTAACTTAAACTGAGCTGGGATTTCTATTTCCCAGCATGCTTTGCCCATGGCACTCAAAAGGGAGAGTAAATGCTAAAATGAAGTGTTATATAATGTTTTTTGTGCAAGACTAATGTTAAGAGGGAGATTTAGTAGCGATTAATGTCAAAGTCCATTTCAAGGAAAGTTTGTTCACTCAGCAGCCATTTTTGCAACGCCTCCGGGCAGCTATTTCGAGCATTCGAGACCAAGTCATATCTATTTGAATGGGGGAATCCTGAAATATCAAAAACTTGGCAAACTTGCAATTAAATAACATATTTCAAATCAGCAACAAAATTTGACATGAACTGTCCCATAAATGTTGTTTCTTATGCTCAAATAGTGTTAAAAAGCTTATGTTTCAGGCTAGACGAGCCAATGCGCATGTGCAGTCCTAAGCGCGACTCTCAGTTTTCTATGGAAACCGGAGCTTCTAATGACAGCTACAATGTTTTGTTATGCTAATTTAAAAGAGTTTCTGTTAATGTGGGTTTTTGAAGAGTTACCATCATGGTGACAAGTGTTGCATGTGGGTTGGTTTGAGAGCAAGTATGTAAAATGCTTTATTTTGCTGTACTCATTCAGCAAGTGCTATGCCATGCTATTGTTAACATGTTAGCATTTTCTGAATTAGCTTGTTATAGCTAGCTAAGTTTACACTAATAAAAATGTTCACATTGAGGTTACATGAAAATTTTAAGTTAAATGTATGAATTAATGCACTCAATCATTTCAAGTTAAGAACAATTAAAATGCATGAGTACAAAACTTAAACTTTGAATTTCTTAACTTCTTAACTAAAAAAATTTGAGTTTTACCAACTTACTCGGGTTTGCAGATGATTTAATAGGAAGTGAGACTGGAATTACTGACGACTTTAAGACTTCACTTGTTTCATTACTGGATGAGTCAGTGTTTGAATGATTCAATGACTCATTAAGACTTCTTGTTTCATTACTGGTTGAATCAGCGTTTGAATGATTCAATGACTCACTCATTAAGACTTCACTTGTTTCATTACTGGTTGAATCAGAGTTTGAATGATTCAATTACTCGCTCTTTAAGACTTCACTTGTTTCATTACTAGTTGAATCAGCATTTAAATGATTCAATTACTTGCTCTTTAAGACTTCACTTGTTTCATTACTGGATGAGTCAGCGTTTGAATGATTCAATGACTCATTAAGACTTCTTGTTTCATTACTGGTTGAATCAGTGTTTGAATGATTCAATGACTCACTCATTAAGACTTCACTTGTTTCATTACTGGTTGAATCAGAGTTTGAATGATTCAATTACTCGCTCTTTAAGACTTCACTTGTTTCATTACTGGAAGAGTCAGCGTTTGAATGATTCAATGACTCATTAAGACTTCTTGTTTCATTACTGGTTGAATCAGCGTTTGAATGATTCAATGACTCGCTCTTTAAGACTTCGCTTGTTTCATTACTGGATGAGTCAGTGTTTGAATGATTCAATGACTCATTAAGACTTCTTGTTTCATTACTGGTTGAATCAGCGTTTGAATGATTCAATGACTCACTCATTAAGACTTCACTTGTTTCATTACTGGTTGAATCAGAGTTTGAATGATTCAATGACTCGCTCATAAAAACTTCACTTGTTTCATTACTGGAAGAGTCAGCGTTTGAATGATTCAATGACTCATTAAGACTTCTTGTTTCATTACTGGTTGAATCAGCGTTTGAATGATTCAATGACTCGCTCTTTAAGACTTCGCTTGTTTCATTACTGGATGAGTCAGCGTTTTAATGATTCAATGACTCATTAAGACTTCTTGTTTCATTACTGGTTGAATCAGCGTTTGAATGATTCAATGACTCACTCATTAAGACTTCACTTGTTTCATTAGTAGTTGAATCAGCATTTAAGTTATTCAATTACTCGCTCTTTAAGACTTCACTTGTTTCATTACTGGATGAATCAGCGTTTGAATGATTCAATGACTCACTCTTTAAGACTTCGCTTGTTTCATTCACTCAATCATTTCAAGTTAAGAACAGTTAAAATGTATGAGGACAAAACTTGAACTGAATTTCTTAACTTCTTAACTTTAAAAATTTGAGTTTTACCAACTTATTTGGGTTTGCAGTGTATGTAACAAGAGGTGAGACTGGAACTCGTTTCAGCAGTTCAGAATCAATTCTTTCTTTTAGGAGACAATAACTTTATTTGACATGCACTTTGATCTTTAAGACATTGCATTTACAATCACAAAAAGCTATATTACACATTACTTGAAAGATAATATTCGAAAAACATAATAGGGGCACTTTAAAGCAGAAGATAAAAGTCAAGATGACAGTAAAACTTTCTTAATGCATGTTTCTGATCTTATTCTGAGCAATTCATCAGTGCATGTTATTCTAAATACTAGTCTTAATCATCTTTCATTAAAGTTGCACCAACTCCGAAATGAATTTTCAACCGATTCCTTATTTTTCAACCACATGTCCTATACAAACTTTTCACCATCCAATCAATTCCCAATTGTTAAAATCCTGTCCTGCATGTAACTAACTCCTGTCATCCATGCGTCGACTGCAGGTGAAGAATGAAGTGATGGAGGACGTGTACACGTCTAGGAAAAAACAGCACGAGACCATAATGCACTACTTCGCATCACTCAACATGCTGCAGTACAAGAAGAAGATTGCGCTGTTGGAGCCGTTGCTGGGATATATGCAGGCGCAGGTGTTCATTCAGCTGTTTAACACCAACTATAGTCCTGATTTTGAATTCATAACACCATCTGATAATATAGAGTCTTTTTAAAGCTCATTATTGTTTGCTTTTCATCAGATCAGTTTTTTCAAACTGGGATCAGAGAATCTGACGCAGCAATGGGAGGATTTTCTCACCAACATTGGAACCAGTGTGCAGAAGTGAGTTTAATTGATTGATAAAGATTGTTGATATTTGCACGATATTAAGGAAACTATAAGAAATAAATGCGGTTTGTTTGTTTGTGTGTGTGTCTGTGTCATTTGCAAATGAGAAAAATAGTTAATTACTGGGAAATGAATGGTCATTTGTGAGTCTGACTTTCTTCTCTTGGTGGTCGTAGTGTTCGGAGGGAAATGGACAGTGACGCTGAAGCGATGGAGCAGACGATTCAAGACCTGAAAGAAGCCAGTGATCCACTCTACATGCCCGACCCAGACCCGAACATGGTCCCTGTGAACCGCAACCTGACCCGCAAGGCCGGCTACCTCAACACTCGCAAGTAAGAGAACATCGACCGCCTACAATGCGCTTCAGTCGCCTGCTTTAATACTGATCTCATGCTTCTACCCGGCAGTAAAACGGGCCTGGTGTCGTCCAGCTGGGACCGGCAGTACTTCTTCACCCAGGGAGGAAACCTCATGAGCCAATCACGTGGAGACGTAGCTGGAGGTCTCGTTATGGACATTGACAACTGTTCCGTCATGGCTGTGGACTGTGAGGACCGCCGTTTCTGCTTTCAGATCACAGCGTTTGATGGAAAGAAGTAAGATTTTCAATGCACTAATCTGTCTTGTACAGGTATTACAATATACTTCTTTTATGTGCAGCTTTGCTTGACATTTACTACACATCTTTCAGACTATTTTAGATAAAACTGCTTCTAAATTCCACTAAAAATAAGGCGATTCTGGATAAATTGAGAATCATGATTTTTTTGTTTCAAATAGAGATCACGATTCTCCTGCGATTCTGAATGGACAACTAAACAAAATAACGTAATTTACTACAGGTTATGATAAAATGTTGATTGCTGCAGTCTATTTAAAAAAAAGTTTAATTAAATTGAATGATTTTTTTTTTAACGGTTTGAATGAATTATTCAATGACTCAATCATTGGTTGAATCAGTGTGTGAATGATTTAATGACTTACTCATTAAGTCTTTACTTGTTTCATCATTACTGGTTGAATCAGTGTGTGAATGATTCAATGACTCACTCATAAAGACTTCACTTGTTTCATTACTGGTTGAATCAGTGTTTGAATGATTCAATGACTCGCTCATAAAGACTTCACTTGTTTCATTACCGGTTGAATCAGCATTTCAATGATTCAATGACTCACTCATTAAGACTTCACTTGTTTCATTACTGGATGAATCAGCATTTGAATGATTCAATGACTCACTCATAAAGACTTCACTTGTTTCATTACTGGTTGAATCAGTGTTTGAATGATTCAATGACTTGCTCATAAAGACTTCACTTGTTTCATTACTGGTTGCATCAGTGTTTGAATGATTCAATGACTCACTCATTAAGACTTCACTTGTTTCATTACTGGATGAATCAGCATTTGAATGATTCAATGACTCACTCATAAAGACTTCACTTGTTTCATTACTGGTTGAATCAGTTTGAATGATTCAATGACTCACTCATAAAGACTTCACTTGTTTCATTACTGGCTGAATCAGCATTTGAATGATTCAATGACTCACTCATCAAGACTTCGCTTGTTTCATTACTGGTTGAATCAGCGTGTGAATGATTCAATGACTCACTCATCAAGACTTCGCTTGTTTCATTAGTGGTTGAATCAGTGTTTGAATGATTCAATGACTCACTCATTAAGACTTCACTTGTTTCATTACTGGTTGAATCAGTTTGAATGATTCAATGACTCACTCATAAAGACTTCACTTGTTTCATTACTGGCTGAATCAGCATTTGAATGATTCAATGACTCACTCATCAAGACTTCGCTTGTTTCATTACTGGTTGAATCAGCGTGTGAATGATTCAATGACTCACTCATCAAGACTTCGCTTGTTTCATTAGTGGTTGAATCAGTGTTTGAATGATTCAATGACTCACTCATAAAGACTTCACTTGTTTCATTACTGGTTGAATCAGTTTGAATGATTCAATGACTCACTCATAAAGACTTCACTTGTTTCATTACTGGCTGAATCAGCATTTGAATGATTCAATGACTCACTCATTAAGACTTCACTTGTTTCATTACTGGTTGAATCAGAGTTTGAATGATTCAATGACTCACTCATCAAGACTTCGCTTGTATCATTACTGGATGAATCAGCGTTTGAATGATTCAGTGACTCGCTCATCAAGACTTTGTTTCATTACTGGTTGAATCAGCGTGTGAATGATTCAATGACTCACTCATTGAGACTTCACTTGTTTCATTACCGGTTGAATCAGCGTTTGAATGATTCTATGACTCACTTTTTAAGACTTCGCTTGTTTCATTACTGGATGAGTCAGTGTTTGAATGATTCAATGACTCAATTACTTGTTTCATCATTACTGGTTGAATCAGTGTGTGAATGATTCAATGACTCACTCATTAAGACTTCACTTGTTTCATTACTGGATGAATCAGTGTTTTTGAACAAATCTTTTGAATCAATGATTCAATGACAAATAAATAAACGTGGCCACCTACTGGTGCAACAATGTCATTGATACAATCTTTATTTGAAGCATCAAGTTACTTTCAAAAGGAGATTTTCTCTATTTTGATCGTTACTGTAGACATCAGTGTTTCTGGGATAATCTTTTATCCCAGTACTTCTGTGATAATATGAATCATTGTAAGACAGAAATGATGATACTGTGTGGTTGAAAAGACTGTTTGTGAAGCTGTTCCATACCTAAACATGACAACTGCTCTCTCTAGATCAGAACACAGATCTGAATGAACTGAGTTTGCAATGTTTTAATGATTATGATCGTGCAGCTCTATAAAAACTACAGGAAGTGTGGTTGGTTGCAGAGTTATTATAAGTAACTGAAACTAAAACCATAAAAAAAATTGTTGTTGCTTAAAATAAAACAAATGTTCACTGAAATTATTATTAACTAGTTTCCAAGGCATCATTTCTCATTTTCATTTAGTTTAACGATGTACTGAAATAACTAAAGCTGAAATAAAAATTAATAAAAACTACAAAGACATATTTAAAAAAACTTATAAAAATTACAAAATTACTAAAACTTCAACTAAAATTATAATTAAAACTAATTAAAAATGTTAACAAAAACTATAATAGTATCTCAGGTTGTTTTACATGTCAGTTTTGGCAAAAATAAACTGCAACATAGATCAGATCTTTTGCTATCGAGTCAAATGTGTCTAACTTTGACTGATTTTTACAGTAATTTAACCTAAAACGGTTTTTGCAAATGCCTTTGGCTTGAAGTTGAGCATAGTCATGGTCAGTTTTCAGAGGATTGCTTTTTGGCAGCCCTTATTTGTTCTTGGCAATCTAAAATTCCCTGAATGTTTTGGTGGCTTTTGCTGGTTTTATGGCATTAGTCTAGTACTGAGAGATGAAAACACTGACTGTAGTGCTAAAGTGCTGCCAGAGAATTCCCAAGAACTGATCCAGTTTAAACTCGATTGAATATTTATCAGGCGGATAAACGGTCTGCCTTATCCTTTCTCAGGGCATGAGCCAGATATTGAGTCATTCTGAGTCACTGCTTTCACTGAATGGCTGTTTCTCTCTGTACCGCAGGGCGGCCATATTACAGGCGGAGAGCAGGAAAGACTGTGAGGAGGTGAGAAAACTGTGTTTCATTAAGTTGGAGGTCCTTCTTTAAAAGGCACATACAGATGTTAGGGTCAATTTCACCAAGAACATTTCAACACAATTCAAAGAAATTATAATTACACTACCATTCACAAGTTTGGGGTCAGTTAACTTTTTTTTTTTTTTTTTTAAAGAAATTAATACTTTTATTCATCAAGGGTGCATTAAATTGATCAAAAGTGACATTATAATGTTACAAAAAAATTATTTTTCAAATAAATGCTGTTCTTTTGAATTTTCTATTCATCAAAGAATCCTAAAAAACAAAATGTCTCATGATTTCTGCAAAAATATGAACTGTTTTCAACTGATAATAATCACAAATGTTTCTTGAGCAGCAAATCATCATATTAGAATGATTTCTGAAGGATCATGTGACACTGAAGACTGGAGTAATGATGCAGAAAATTCAGCTTTGCATCACAGGAATAAATTACATTTTAAGATGTATTCACACAGAAAACAGTTATTTTAAATTGGAATAATATTTTACAATATTTCTGTTTTTACTGCATTTTAATCAAATAAATGCAGCTTTGGTGAGTGTAATTCTAATGACCCTAAACTTTTAAACATATATATTTTAATGTGTATATGCATTATTATTTCCTCTCAGTTCTCAGTTTATTTGTAATTCTCTTTATATTCTCGTTACTGTAATTGTAATCTGTTTGGAAACAATTATTTCTTTCAAATCTGCATAAATAAAGGCAGTAAAAGGAAAACTATCATGATGCATAAATGCTTCAAAAATATTAGATTTTATATACATTATTTACAATAATGAGAATTGTGGGGAAAATGTGCATAAATGTCATGCATGATGTAATGTCACAATATGAAATAACTTATGGTTCTAAAAATAGGCTTTTGGGGCGAAATTTGACCCTAAACATGGCAGGCTTCATTATATTCACCAATTAAAATGTAATTCAAATGTTATTTCTTTTATTTTAGTGGATTGCAACAATAAACAACATCTCTAAGAGGATATACCTCAGTGAAAACCCAGAGGTGAGTGCAGAGTTCAGATTTAGTCTTACTGTCGAGGTGAAAACATGACACGACAGCTTTAATGCAGTTTAAAGTTAGTTATTGCTCATGTTTCTCTTTGGCAGGAAATCGCAGCGAGAGTGAATCAGTCGGCTCTGGAGGCTGTGACACCTTCTCCGTCCTTTCAACAGCGACATGAGAGTTTTAGACCGAGCACGTGAGTGACAACATCTCGCCAGCACTTAATATTGCATTTCATTATTAATTTTGTCCATAATATTTAACGGTAAGTGTGGATACTACATTACTGGAAATACACAACCAGGCAAACGTTTGGAGTAACTAAGATTTTTTATTATTTTTATTTATTTATTTATTTTTTGAAAAAAGTCTCTTCTGCTCACCAAGACTGAATTTATTTGATCAAAAATACATAAAATAAACTATGTGAATCTATTTTAAAATGTAATTTATTCCTGTGATCAAAGCTGAATTTACAGCATCATTACCCCAGTCTTCAGTGTCACATGATCCTTCAGAAATCATCATAATATGCTGATTTGCTGTTTAAGAAACATTTCTGATAGTTTTTATGCTTCGTATTTTTGTGGAAACCATGATTTATTTTTTTTTCTCAGGATTATATGATGGATATAAAGTTCAAAAGAACAGCATTTATTTGAACAAGAAATCATTATTAATGTTTTGTCACATTTCAAGATCAATTTAATGTGTCTTTTCTGAATAAAACTATTAATTATTTTTTGGGAAAAAAATCGTTTGTATTGTACGGAGGAGGATTAGGGCCAAGCAATAATAAAAAAATAAAACCATCTTGAGATTAAAGTTGTTAAATTTCGAGAAAAAAGTCGTTAAATTTCGAGGAAAAAAGTCGAGATAAAATGTTGAGAATAAAGTTATTAAATTACGAGAATAAACTCATTAAATTATGAGGAAAAAGTCATTAAATTACGAGAACAAATTCGTTAAATTACAAGAATAAATTCGTTAATTTAATGACTTTATTCTCAACATTTTATCTCGACGTTTTTCTCTAAATTTAACAACATTTTTCTCATAATTTAACGAATTTGTTCTCATAATTTAATGAAATTGTTCTCGTAATTTAACAACTTTTTTCTCGTAATTTAATGACTTTATTCTCAACATTTTATCTTGACTTTTTTCTCGAAATTTAACGAGTTTTTCCTTGTAATTTAATGAGTTTATTCTCAACATTTTATTTCGACTTTTTTATCGATTTAACAAGTTTTTTCTCGTAATTTAACGACTTTTTTCTCAAAACTTTAATCTCGAGATGGTTTTATTTTTTTATTATTGCTTGGCCCTAATCCTCTTCCATAGTATTGTGATGTATTACAGTTTCCACAAAAATATTAAGCAGTTTTCAACAATGAATGCAATTTTTTTTTTTTAATTTTAACATATATTCAATTAGAAAACAGTTTTTTATGTTTTTTTCACAATATTAGTCTTTTTTTTTGTAATCAAATAAATGCAACCCTGGTGATGTACATTTATAAACAAAAATTCTTTATTAATTATTCCAATCATTTGACAGGTTTTGTAATAAATACATTTCAACTCAACACACGTCTTCCCATATAAGAGAAACAGATTTTGCACTTGTAAATAATTCCATGTTTTCTTTCTCAAATCATTCATCTTTTCCCCCTGCAGGCAAGGTCGAGCCAAAGCGGCCCGATCAGGCAGTCAGTGCTCCGTGGGCTCCGAGTCTCCGGCGCTGTCGTCTCTGTCTCTGGATTCGCTGGTGGCTCCGGACACGCCCATTCAGTTTGACATCATCTCACCCGTCAGTGAGGAGCACACGAGTCAGGCTAAGAGCGGCCAGGGCAGGTCTGTGCTTATGCTTATGAATGCATCAAAGTTGATAAAGAGGACAATTTACTCTTGATTGTTATTAGGGAATTGTTAAGCATAAATGTAAAGCACTGGTTTGTGTTTTTCCCTTTGCTGAAAGAAGGACCAATCCATTCGGGGAATCTGGAGGGCCACAATCTGAAGAAAGTGAAGGTACATTTATAAAATATGTATACACCACTGTTCAAAATTTTTGTTTTATTTTTAAATTTGGAAAAAAAAATTATGCTTTTATTCATCAGGAATAAAATTTCATTATATATCCATCTCATTTGATTAGATTGTGCTAAGCAGGCTGTGATATTATTAATTAATATTATTCTCTCCACCCATTTGGCTCTGGTTGCATCAGCGGAAAAGCCAAGTTTTTGCATTTTCATGCAACATTATAAAATCGTGCACAAGACCAGAGACTTTCATTAATAAAATGCATTTTGATTTCATGAAGTCAGACTGAATCTGTTGTTTCAGACTCGATCCTGCACCAGCTTTTCATCGTTCGGTTCTTGGGCTCCATGGAGGTGAAGGCCACAGAGAGCTCTGATGTCATCTACGAGACCATGAGACAGATCCTGGCAGCCCGAGCCATCCACAACATCTTCAGGATGACCGAGTCTCATCTGCTCGTCACGTGCGAATGCCTGAAGTGAGTTGATATTGTCACAGCTGTGTTAAACTGATCCTGGATCAGAGCTCTGCTGCTTGTCCTAATACAAGTCATTAAAAAGGGCCAGTGAATATATCAAGCATTTTAAATTCATATGAGCAAACGCCACTCAAAAAACATGAACATCTAGTTTTAGGGTGTGTCTTCATACTTTTCAGGTTTGGTTTGATTAAAACAAACAGAATGACAGTGTGAACGCTAAGCAAACCAGGACTAAATGTATCATTTTCTTTTTTGATCTGGACCAAAAGAACCAAATAATGTATTTTTTAAAGATTTCAGTCTATGCTTACTTGTCTTTTTTTTTAATATAAAGTTGTGTTTGTTTATTTCAGGCTGATTGACCCACAGACACAAGTCACAAGACTACGGGTACATCCTTAACCAATCATTCAACAGTTTTGTTGACTGCTCATATTGGGTGTTAAAAGCGAATCCCGTGCTGTTCTGAAGTCAGTATTTGTTCTGTCGTTCCTCAGTTCTCTCTCTCCAGCGTTGTGCTGTGTGCGTCACATCAGGAGAACAAGCGCTTGTTTGGTTTTGTGCTGCAGACGGCAGGAGGACGAGTGGATGGACGGCCTGTTACCGTCTGCTACGTCTTTGAGTCAAACAATGATGGAGAGAAGGTACAAATACATAAATATATATATATAGTCACAGGCGATCCATGCTCCAATCCAGAAGGGGGCACTATTAAAGTAGAAAAAAGGAAAGATATGCAGCCATATTGCATGGCTACTCGTGTGATATTACGTTTAACAGTCCGAGTGTGTAAGTAAATAAGAAACAACAACAGTGTCTTTAAAACCCTCTTTTGAATCCGTCAAGGATTCAAATCTCAAGTTGACAATTTGATCAAGCCTCCGTTACTAATTCTAAAACTAGTAATGAAGGAATGTTGAGTCCCTCCATTGAAACTCATTGTATTTTGTACAGTATTATTGAGAGAGCATTACCTGTGTCTGATATAACATTCATTCTTCAGGTCGATGTCCATAATATTATATCCATTATAAAAATCCGTTTGAAAGTCCGCTGAGGAAAGCGATCTTTGTATTTGTCCTTTTTACACTTTTTTCCATAACACACAGCGCTAAAACAGTTTCTTTTGTTTACAAAAGTCCCTTTCAATTTAAAAGTCTCTCGTTACTGACTCATTGACTTGTGAAGTTTGCCGCCATCTAATGGCGTAGTAATGTAACTTTCACACAATCCATATTACGCACTAAAGGACCTTTTATCAATACCAAATACAACATATTTAAATATTTATTGAACAACAATATTTAAATTAACAGCAATAGCCATTATAAATGACAATAGGAAATAAACACAATTGTACAATTCAGTCAAATGTACAAATGCAGTGCACTAAAGGATGCAAGTTAAATATAGCCTTACTAATAAATAATTAAATTTAACATAGCCCAATTCGATTTGCTCAAAATGTACTCAAAATGAATTATATCTCATGTTTAACCTCTATAAGAGCCAGCGGCAATTTCCCAAAGGACTGGCTGAGATAAAGCTGTTCTCAGCGGGTACTCGAGCTCTGAACGGCCGCTGGCGGCCTGGAAAACGCCTAAACAAATTGTAAAATAGGCGCTATGATTAAATATGAGTCACATATTTCAGGTCTAAACAACTACATTCTCGCCTAAAAACTCTTAAAACTACAGTTTGTGGTACAACAAGTGTTGTATTTGTAAAAAAATATGGCTCAGCCGCTATGACAGTCACTTCAAGCGGAGTGATACGAACGGTGAAAGACTGCTGTTATCAGTAGAAAATCGCACGGCTCTCAGCCAATCAGATTCGAGAACCAGAAAGACCTGTTATATAAATATTTATATGTAATCTTTCCTTTTTTCTCCTTAAATAAGGACATGTATATATACTTAATTTAAAAAAAAAATCACTTTAGAATCCTGGATGTCTTTTTAATCTCATCTTTGTTATTTTGATGCACATTAGATCTGTGACAGTGTAGGACTGGCAAAGCAGATCGCCCTCCACTCTGAGATGGTGAGAAACATCAACATTTATTTGATTTCAAATGACTTTGTGCAGAAATGCATGTTGGGTAAAATGAAATTGATAATGCTGAGTGTTCTTGAGAATATGCATGTATTTTACTTTTCTTGACAGGACCGCAAAGCCTCACAGAAACAGAGAGAGCTGGACAAAGCCAAGGAGAAACAACAGGAAGAACTCCATAAACAAAAACAGATAGAGAAGGTAAAAGACGACACATCCCTTGATTCTCTTGTCTCATGAAAGACGTTTCTTCGGCTCAACAAGGCTGCATTTATTTGAATAAAAATACAGTAAAAATGTGAAAAATTATTACAATGTAAAATAGCTGTTTTCTATGTGAATATATAGTAAAATGTAATTTATTTCTGTGATCAAAGCTGAATTTTCTGCATCATTACTCCAGTCTTCAGTGTCACATGATCCTTCAGAAATCATTCTAATAATAATATTTGCTGCTCAAGAAACATGTATTACTATTATCAATGTTGAAAACAGCTTAATATTTTTATGGAAAACGTGATACATTTTGCTTTTTGTGATTCTTTGATGAATAGAAAGTTCCAAAGACCAGCATTTATTTGAAATAGAATCTTTTATAACATTATAAATGTCTTTACTGTCACTTTTGATCAATTTAATGTGTCTTTGCTGAACAAAAGTATTCATTTCTTTAAAAAAAAATAACTTTTGAACACATTTCATAATTATTAACCTTCAGGATCTTGAGGAACAAAGCCGTTTGATAGCCGCCTCTAGCCGACCCAACCAACCAGCTGCTGACGGACAGATCTTGGTCCTTAGCAACAGCCAATCAGAGGACAGCGATGTAGGAGATGAGGGGCAGAAAAAGGGCGAATCAGAGGCCTGATAAGAACCGTTCTGCATATATCACTTCCTGTTCTTCAAGGGTTCTCCAGAGTGGCCTGCAGGAGCAATGATTTAATATCAAACTGCAGAATATTATAATTTGAAAAATATGGACACTTTGGGGAAAAATCCTCTCAAAAGTTATTTGTATTTTTTACCATATCCGTTATCGAATGCGTTTGCTTTTAGAGGGTTTTATATATGTGTGTGTATAAATGAATCCACTACCATGACAAACTACAACCTAACGAGACGTAAGGTGACATTTGATCCTTTATTTTGATGAAGTTGCACGTGTGAATAACAGATGTGTGATAATGTATGTTGGGCTTTTCTGTTCTAATGTTTTAAGGCTGCATGTGTTTCCGTTCATTTCACTTACGGTGGCAGAATTTCACAAAACTTGTCGAGATCATGATTTATTATTGTAATTGTCAATCTCAGTTGTCCTAAAATAGGCTTAATTTTCTTTATGCCAAAATTTGGACAGGTTCACAATGATTTGATGAGGTTATATTTTGTTTTCGCAAATAATACGGTAATTCAGTTCTGATTTTTGATTCACAACATGAAACATCTGTTCATTCTATAGACTAAGTTTTGTGATCACTCAGTGTTTCTATGTGAACATCAAAACAATTTTCTTACTTAAAATCATGTGATCAAATCGCTCTAGACTTAAGGTGTATTTTTTTTTTTTTTGTATAACATATATATTGCAGCATAAGTGTTTTATTGGCCCGATATACTGAAATCTGCAGCTCGAACAAAAGACTTGCGGTGATGGAATTGCAAACGTTCATCATTTTTGCTTTGCTCATAAGTTCTGAAGTGGTGGAAGTTGCACAGAACGTAAATATTGTGTCATTCATTGATTTGGTTTATTTGACAATTTGCTTTAAGTAATGAAAACGGTCTTTATGATTTATAAAAACGCACTTTCTAATCTGTTTACTGAGTATTAAACGTTTGCTCCATTCAATTTGTCAATGATTGTTTCTAACCTTTAAAGAAATGTTTGTGTCTAAATGTCTTTCTACAAAATCATGGATTTATGGGGTACAATGAAGATTGGTATTAAAATCTGTTTTAAATAAGCTGATCCTCTTTGACTCGCCAGAATCTTTTTTGAATGGATTTTTTTTTAACTTGTATTAAACTTCTTCAAATAACAGATAACAGGCATTATTATTGTTGAACACAGCTACAAAAAACCCAAACAGCATTACATTGAAAAGGGAAAAAAAGAACAAATAATGCAAAAACAAATAGCATTAAACAAATTTAATGAGGGTTAATCCATATATATATTTCAAGTAATTTAGAGAGTTTTAAAGAACTCATTTTCTTTAAAGATTGAAATAAAATTTTCAAATCATTCTTAAGTGCCACAAAATGTAACAAATTTACATTTGTGTGAATAAAACTTAACCATGATCAAAATATTAATACAGGAAAAAAAATTCAACATCTTAATACTCCAAACTTAATATTTAAAAGCAGATGTTTTAGGCCTGGTTTAAGAAACATTTTTGTTGAAATTTCTGTAATTGGTAAAACAATGTACAATTTAGATGTTTTTTTTTTTTTTGTATTTAAAAACAGTTTGAAAACAGGCTGCTTCGTATTTTTGTGGAAACGGATTTTTTTTTTTCAGGATTTTTTCGATGACTAAAGTTCAAAAGAACAGCATTTTCAGAAGTGTATTTAATGCATTTATTTCAGCATTTATTTAATTATTTAATGTTTTCTGAATTAAAGTATACATTCTTCTTTTTTTTTTTTTTTTTTTAAATCTTACTGAACCAAAACTTTTGAATGGCAGTGTATCATACATTACAGTCCAAAAGTTTGGAACCACTAAGATTTTTAATGTTTTTAAAAGAAGTTTCGTCTGCTCACCAAGGCTACATTTATTTAATTAAAAATACAGTAAAAAACAGTAATATTGTGAAATATTATTACAATTTAAAATAACTGTTTTCTATTTGAATATATTTCACAAAGTAATTTATTCCTGTGATGCAAAGCTGAATTTTCAGCATCATTACTCCAGTCTTCAGTGTCACATGATCCTTCAGAAATCATTCTAATATGCTGATTTGCTGCTCAATAAACATTTATGATTATTTTCAATGTTGAAAACAGTTGTGTACTTTTTTTTTCAGGATTCCTTGATGAATAGAAAGTTGAAAAGAACAGCATTTATCTGAAATACAAAGCTTCTGTAGCATTATACACTACCGTTCAAAAGTTTGGGGTCAGTAAGAATTTTTATTTTTTTGAAAAGAAATTAAAGAAATGAATACTTTTATTCAGCAAGGATGCATTAAATCAATCAAAAGTGGCAGTAAAGACATTTATAATGTTACAAAAGATTAGATTTCAGATAAACACTGTTCTTTTGAACTTTCTATTCATTAAATAATCCGGAAAAAAAATATTGTACACAAATATTTTGTACAATTGTACACATTAAATGTTTCTTGAGCAGCAGATCAGCATATTAGAATGATTTCTGAAGGATCATGTGACACTGAAGACTGGAGTAATGATGCTGAAAATTCAGCTTTGCATCACAGGAATAAATTACTTTGTGAAATATATTCAAATAGAAAACAGTTATTTTAAATTGTAATAATATTTCACAATATTACTGTTTTTTACTGTATTTTTAATTAAATAAATGTAGCCTTGGTGAGCAGACGAAACTTCTTTTAAAAACATTAAAAATCTTAGTGGTTCCAAACTTTTGGACTGTACTGTATGTCATAAAATATATCATATATATCTGCAAAAAAAAAAAAAAAAAACATTCCTGTGATCAAAGCTGAATTTTCAGCATCATTACTCATCTTCAGTGTCACATGATCCTTCAGAAACCAAGATCATTTCTTATTATTACCAATGTTGAAAACAGTTTTTGTTGACTTTTTTTTTTTTTTTTTTTGCAGTTTGGCTTTTTATTTTATTTTATTTTTTGCAGATTTGCTTTTTTGTGGAAATCATGATACACTGCCATTCAAAGGTTTTGGTTAAGTAAGATTTTAAAAAGAAAGAATACTTTAACAATAAAAAAAAATAAATAAAAAAAACAACAATACTTTAATTAACCAAAGGCACATTTAATAAAAGCATTAAATACATTTCTGAAAATAAATGCTGTTCTTTTGAACTTTTTCAAATTTTTCAAAAAAATTAGTTCCCCCCCAAAAAAGCACAACTGTTTTCAACATTGATAATAATCATAAATGTTTCTTGAGCAGCAAATCATCATATTGATTTCTGAAGGATCATGTGACACTGAAGAGTAGAGTAATGATGCTGAAAAATTATGCTGAATAAATTGCATTTTATATTCACATAGAAAATGGCTATTTTTAATGGTAATAATATTTCACAACATTACAGTTTTTACTGTATTTTTGATCTAAGCTTTTTTTTTATTTCAGCAGGGGTACTGAAGATATTTCATTTTTAAAAATCTGTTAAGGTTAAGTTAAGGTGTCAAGAGTTCACATACTTCTAAAGTGTCTGAGAATAAATGTGAATACTTTGCAATAAGGTTTCAACAGTTAACATGAACCAAGAATAAACTATTCTTCAGCATCTAATCTAATGTTAATCTCACTTACTAATACATTTTTAAGATGAAATGCATTTGTTAACATTAGTTAATGCACTCTGAAACAACATGAACATGAACAAAGGTTAAAAAATGCTGTAAAAATATATTGCTCATTGTTAGTTTATGTTAATTCCATTAACAAATGAGACATTATTGTAAAATGTTACTGAATAAATATCATCTAACCCTAAGGATTTGAAAACAACCTCAATACGAGTTCCATAAAACTCTCCAAAGTTGTGCAAGCAACTGGATTATCTCTATAAAATAAAGCGTTAATTGCTTGTATTGTTGTTTAGGTGATCTTATTTTCATTTCTAATTGGACTTCATTTAGTTTGCATTTAAACAAGTCTAATTGGTCATTTCTTTGCAAAACAATGGATCCGCAGGGGCCGCGCTCGTGTCCCCGGTGCTCTCCAAGAGGCCAAGACAAATAAACAAGCAAGTCATTTATTAAAAGCAGCCAAGCAACCAAAAGAGATCAATTCAGCATTGAATGAGACAATTATTACATGCTGCTTCCAGCAAATTGCCAGGCAGCCATTGTGCTTTTGTGATCCGGAGCATCTTTCTCCATGCATGTCAAGAGAGAATGGGAATATTCAGCAGGATTAGTTTAAACAGCATTAGGCTTTATTATTATTTTAAACCCGTGTGGTAGAAAATAAGGTAAATAAGATTAGGCACTAGTTGACTGCTTTCTCATAATGCTGGAGATGCAGCAGAAGGAAACGAGGAGAAGATAAATCCTGGGAACGGGGCCTAATTTTCTACCTGGTGAGTAAAAAGAATGGCACATCAGCCGTGTTTTGTCCCGTTCAATAGCAGCTTTAAGGGATTCAGTGTCTCTAGAAGATAACAGGTTGCTGCTTCAGGTTGGAACGCCTCATTTGGACCCTGAATTACCTGCAGTCCAGGGGCCCCACGGTGAGGGCCGGCGATTCACATGTAAAACACTCCATCTCGGGGTTTAATTGGAGGCTATACATGAGAGAGGAGCTATAAAGACCAACCTCAAGCTTTCAGATCACACCAGTGAAGGTCCAGTCGGAGAAGAAGAGCATCAGATGGCGTCTCTCACAGTCAGCGCGCATCAGAACAGCCCGATGAACAGACAGTCCGCGTTCACCATCGACAGCATCCTGGGACTGAACAGACCGGATCAGAGAACAGCGCTGTCAGCACCTTACAGACCCTGGACAGGTAAAACAACACACCCTATATGCACAAATATGTTTTTGGTGTTTGTTTTTAATGTATTTTTTAAAATGTGTAAACAAAATAGACATCAGGAAAATTTGTATTTACATGCAAGACGCTTTTATTCAAATTTACAAATGAGGAATCTGTATCTGCTTTTAAAATATGACTACAACTAATGTTTATTTTTAAATATAGTAACTCTGAATAATTTTAAGAAGGCTTAATCTATGTTCCTGGTGACTATTATTGTATATTTTAAAGTAAAACTGTACGAAGGTACAATTTTATTAACAATACTGAGAATAATTTATGTTAATGTTACTTTAAAAAAATAAACCTATTAATTAATATTAGGAATAACAATAAACAAGGTGCAAAATAGAAGTTTTACAACAAAAATATTGACCGATGACTCAGTTCATTGAATCGGTTATCTGAGATCCGTTCGAATGAAGCGATTCATTAAAACGAATCGCACTTAGTATTCAACAACATTATTTATATTTATTCATTTACAATAAGCATTCCGTCTCTGGTTTAAAAATAAATGATTATTTATTTTCAAATATAACTGAATAATTTTAATTTAAGTAGAACTAATCTATTTTCATAGTGACTATTTTTGTATATTTAAAAAAAAAAAAAAAAAAACATTGTTTATTGATGTAAACACTGTCTTAAAAATAAATTTACTTTTTAGGAGTAAAACTGAAAGAAGGTACAATTTTATAAACAATATTAGGAATAATTCCTGTTAACGTTGCCTTTAAAAAAAAAATAAAACCCTTTTCACATGTCCGGGTTTCTCGAGGCGGAAGTCATCATATTTGGGTAAAATTCTATGGCGGTGACACAGCAGTGTAATTTGATGAAGTATAGTGTTAAAAATGTACATAATTTTTTTTAAAAATTGAAAATATAAAAAACTTTGCAAGATTTACGATGCTAATGACCGTTAAAACGCGTCATCACAATCCGTGAAAAAGGCGCAACCCTCGATGACTCGGTTTACTGAACCGCTTGAACGATCCATTCGAATAAACCGATTCACTTAAACGAATCGCACTTAATATTCAATAACATTATTAATTTGACTGATGAGAACTGAACTTCACTATTTTCTTCAGAACTGATTTTATAGATGATCTTTACAACGGAACTGTCTTCAGATGAACAATGACACTATATTTTTTCGAAATGAACTATGTTTGCATAATTGAATCACTGTTAAAGCTGCTTTGAAACAACCTGTATCGCTATGGAAATAAAGGGGGATTTTCCAGCGATATAGCGCGCGAACTGATGGAGTTAATGTCTTTTATTTTCTTCAGACGTGAAACCAGCATGCCAGAATCGTCGCTTGGTCACAGACGGTGAAGCTTCAGTGGATGTGAGAGTGAATGAAGAGGGTAAATCTTACAGTAAATCACCAGCAGACTCGTACAGGAGAACACTGAACTGGTACATCGGGCGCAGGCCGCGGACGGCGTTCTCTAGCGTTCAGGTAACCGCTGCTGATCTGCGCATGCGCTAGGGTTGCTAACATAATCGTATAGAGTTCATTGCCTGAAGGCTTAAAGGGTTAGTTCACCCAAAAATGAAAATAATGTTATTCATTACTCACCCTCGTGTCGTTCTACAGCCGTAAAAAACCTTCGTTCATCTCCGGAACACAAATTAAGATACTGTTGATGAAATCTGATGGCTCAGTGAGGCCATTCAAACTCTCAAGGTCCATAAAGGTACTAAAAACATATTTGAAACAGTTCAGTGGTTCCATCATAATATTATAAAGCGACAAGAATACTTTTTGTGCGCCAAAAAAAACAAAATAGGCCTAACCACTACATCGATATGAACAATATCGATATGGGTCGATTTCAAAACACTGCTTCCGAGCTTTACGAATCGAATCAGTGAATCGGAGCGCCAAAGTCACGTGATTGCAGCAGTTGAGCCGTTTGATAGGAGATCCGAATCACTTATTCAAAACAAGATTCATAAAGCTCTCTGAAGCAGTGTTTTGAAATCGGTCCATATAGATATAGTTGAAAAGTCGTTATTTTGTTTTGTTTTTTGGCGCAAAAAAGTATTCTTATCGCTTTATAATATTAACGTAGAACCACTGAACTCACATGAACTGTTTCGAATAATGGACCTTGAGAGTTTGAATGGCTTTGCTCTCTATAGAGGCCTCACTGAGCCATCGGATTTCATCAACAATATCTTAATTTGTGTTCTGAAGGTCTTACAGGTGTGGAACGACATGAGGGTGAGTAATAAATGACAGAATTTTCCTTTTTGGGTAAACTAACCCTTTAATACACTAAAGAATAAACTGTGTTTTCACCTGTAGTTTTATATTAATGATGTGTTTTCTATGTCCAGATCAAGATATTGGAGAGTGTGTTTCAAGTGAACTCATACCCGGGCATCGATATACGTGAAGAACTTGCTAAGAAACTTCATCTAGATGAGGACAGAATTCAGGTAAGGAAGGCTCTGTTCATTCTTGATCTAATCAGTGCTTCATTTGCTTTGATATTTATATTGTAAATAACCAAGAGTAATATAGTTTGTTTTAGGATATTAGGACTTGTTAAGATACTAAACTGGAGGATTTGACTGATGTTTTTATGTCTGTCTCTTAGATTTGGTTCCAGAACAGAAGAGCAAAGCTGAAGCGCTCACACAGAGAGTCTCAGTTTCTCATGGTGAAAAACGTCCTTAATGATTTACAAACCAGCAGAGACGAACGCTGACTGTCACATTTGTTCATATTATTTCTGTCGCTCTGCCTCTGTTGCGATATTGTAATTTATTATATGTCTTTACCACTTATGTAATTAATAATTATCTCTCACTGTGATTTAAATGCTAAAGATTCTTATTGTGTGTTTACTGAAAATATAAAAGAATAAAGTCGTTATAAATACAATTTTGGTCCAACATTTTAATTAAATCCTTTAAACTCTTTCTCTAGTTCCAAGTGGAGTTAAGTGAACATTATCTTCTGTTAAGCAAACACATCATCACCCCCCACCTCCAAACTAATTAGTGCTTTTTAACTATAAGGCTCAGTAAACCTATTAACTATAGATTGGATCACAAAGGGGGGTTTCTCTGAGGGGGGCTTTAAATTTGCATTTGAGTCACTTTCAACATTTTCAGCACTTGCACAAATTTGCATGTTTGAAAGGAAGTTTTTTTAAACTATAATATAATATAATATAATATAATTGTGCATTTTGCATGATTGTGTTGTGAAAATATGCAAACACTTGGTGGCGCTATTGTGTTAGCTTTTGCTCTGAAATAGAACTTTTTTCAAATTTTTATACATTATACATTGTTTTTAACAAATACAAGACTAAACATAAAAACAAACTAAATTGTTCTGCCTTTAAACAAATGCATTATTATCTTTGTCGTTATATAATGTATAATATTACAGTAAGCAACATCAAATAATATTTAAAACTTCCAAAGCTACAAATTTCTCCCAGAAAGAGAGATAAATATATTTGTCTATATTTCACAGGGCAATGCCACACATGTTTACAGCTTTTAATATATATATATATATATATATATATATATATATATATATATATATATATATATATATATACACATCCAAAATAAAAGTTCATGTTTACATGATATATGTGTGTGTACTGTATAATATATATATATATATATATATATATATATATATATATCCCATGCAGGCCCTGCATTATGAATGCATCATAACAGTTGTTTTAGGGCATTTCTGGTGTGCTCATCTTTAAAAAGCAGCTTCTTTTCATGTTTGTCAGTAACAGAAGCAGAGCTGAAACAGGATCTGGGTGTATCTGTCCAGACAGAGGCTCAAATGCACCGATTCCTCTGGCCTCCAGTTTTCTGTCTTTGATCTGAAACAGGATAGTTGGATGCACATTGTGGCTGTTGGCTACAGAGCTGATGAGCCAAACTTTCTCTCTTTCTCTCAAGCATTTGAGACAACGCCAGCAATATCATCGGGACTGCATAGAAACCAATATTTTCCAGGTGATGCATATCTGAAAAGAATGAAATAGTTTCTTGACTGCGAACACTCAAAGATGAAAATCCTAAACCATTACTTCACCTGTTTTTATAATTTGAAGTCTCTGGAAACTGTTGTCTGGCACCTGCACACATCCATATTTCATGTCATTTTCTGGGTTTCGTGTATCATCTGAAACCAGAGTTTGATTTGAGGGATGAGAATATTCTTTTATGTTTGGTTTTGTCAAATGTGTCGAAAACTGAGAGTGATGCATTCAACAAACAACCACTGCTGCAATAACCAATCCGGGGACTTCATCATGACATACTGCTAACTGATTATTCAAATTTCACTAATGCGTCAATAGATTACACACACATCCAACATACTTCAGATGTTTCAAGCATGTCATAACAGGGTGTGAATGAATCTCTAACCTGTAAAGTCTGTCAGGTTTTGTAACCTGAAATTATAAAACAATGAAATATGACAGTGTGTCAATCGCTGTAAAATAATGAACTATAAAATAATCTGTCTGAGGGTACAGGTACACACACATAGGTTATAATCAGACTATCATACTATTTTGCAGCATTCTGCTCACATTATGCAAATATTCTATACAAGTAGCTGGATGATCTACTACATTTATGGATAAAATTATGGATGTGACATGACAAGGTCATGTGGCAAATCATGGCATACTGGTGTTTGGAACATTTATGTTTGTATAAAATGATATTTAAATAAAAATGATTATGGATTTTGAAGCACAGCACATAAATCTGGTAATCTGTTTATTCCATAAATACAGAATATTTGCATACATTTAGAAGATCAGTGTTGAGTAAGTTATTAATTATTAATATGATTACTGTACTAATTACTCTCTCTAAAAAGTATTGCATTACTTATTACTAATTCATTTCTAAATCCCATATCAACTTCGACCCGTTGAACAATTCAAAGATAAACACAAAACTGCTCTATAAAATTGCATAAATTATTCTTAAACTGACCAAAGTAGTATTTAAAGGGAGAATGTTACATTAAAAACATACATTTTTAACATTAGATGTTACATTTTGATGTTAAATCCACTATTGTTTTATAAAGAATTTGTTCTATAGTCTATAAAGTATTTAATTACATCACAGAAAAAATAAGAGCAATCCCTTACTTTACCTTTTCGAGGGAAAAGAAATTAAATTACAGTAATGAATTACTTAGTAATGAAAGAGTTAATGTGATATCAGAAAAATAACTGTAAAAAATGAAACAAATTTACACAGTAAAATACCGTTTCCATTGAAAAAGTAAAATACCATAAAAACAATGCATTCTGGGTCATATTTATCATTTTAAGAAAAGTCACACTCAAAAGTCACACTTATTCAGTCACACTCTAAAAAATAACTGTAAAAAAACAAAACAAATTTACACAGTAAAATACCGTTTCCATTGAAAAAGTAAAATACCATAAAAACAATGCATTCTGGGTCATATTTATCATTTTAAGAAAAGTCACACTCAAAAGTCACACTTATTCAGTCACACTCTAAAAAATAACTGTAAAAAAACAAAACAAATTTACACAGTAAAATACCGTTTTCCATTGAAACAGTAATGTACCGTCAAAACAGTGCATTCTGATTAATATTATTTGTCATTTTCGAGATAGTAACCTATAGGATATTTTCTCGAAAATAACATATATTACCCAGAATACACTGTATACACAGAATACATTGTATGGAGGAGTCGCGGCTTCCGGAATGTATCCGCAAACGGACCCGTATCGGCATCCACTTGTGCGCAGTGACGGATCCGCAACAAAGGACCCTGATCCTCTGGGTGGCGCCAAAACGAATGTGACAGTCGCGCGGGTTTGGCGACTTGAATGCGGATCCGCCTAGGTGTCTCCTGCTGTGTGGGAGGGGTTCTAGCAGACCAATCACAGCACTTGCGGTCCGCATAGAATTGACGCGTTGTTACATTTTTGAAGAAACGTACGTCAGGCTACGTCGTAGGCTACGTGTGCTACACACAGCCTATGCCGTAGCTACGGCGTACACTCGACGCAGAAGTATAAATGAGCCTTAAGTCCCACTTGTAAAAAAGAGCCAATATGCGATTGGTAAAGTCACGCATTGCTGCAGCTGCCATTAGAAGCTCAAGTTGCTATAGAAACAGTCATACACGTGGGTTTAAGACTCTGCATGCGCATTTACGGAGCCCCGCACATGACATGCAGGAAAAAAATTTGTGCACGCGATTTAGTAATTCGTTCCCGCGATTTACAATTTCCTATTTCGATCCCTCGATTAATAAATCATGTGCATGATTTATAAATCGAGGGAACGAAATAGGAAATCGTGCGCACGATTTAGCCTACTATTTTTTTCCTGCACGTCATGTCTGGGGCTCCGTACGCATTAGCTTGAACCAACCTGAAAAATGCAGTTTTTTGTCATGATTCGAGTGTTTAGAAACAAAAATTATGAGACATTTGTTTTCAGATTTCATTGGTGATTTCAAATATGCAATTTAATCTAAAGTGTGGCGAACAGCTTTGGAGAGTTTGATGTTTCCCCATTCAAAGAGATAGAAACTGCACTTGCATGCCTGAGACGCGTTTCAAAGATGGCTTGTCTTAAAGGAACTTTGATAAAGCATGCAATAAATAAATAAATAAACAAACAAAGATTACGAGACTGGGATGAGATGAGATAAACAAAATGCATTTGGTCCCCTGTTAAATGGTAAAGTGTGGCACATGTTTGGTTGCTAAAATTTAAAATTTCTAGAATTTTTTAAAGTTCTATTGAGAGAAGTTTTTAGTGTATAATTGCTGTATGAAGTCAGTACTTTTATTATTTAGTTCCAAACACAGAAAAAGTAAAGCTCACTGCATTTGCATGTAGTATGCTTTGAATACATACTGCATACTACATAAACAGTACGACTGGAATGGCGGTATGCTGTTGTTTGCGCGCACGCACGCACACACACACACACACACACACACACACACACACACACACACACGGAGCTCCACCTTGTGAGGCTCGTGAACCTCCTTCACAATCCTTCGCGTTCATTCTCATCAGTGGAGCTTCATGGACGGGCAGGAATGGCTGTATCACGGAGACTTGTTCATTTTTTCACGGCTTTATTCGTGTTTCTGTGCTACAGCGCTTCGGTGAACGGAGGAAAGAGAGGAAACTCGGATAAATGCAACTACAAGGTAAAGACACAATCCACTGAAATATTTAAAACACGTCGCGTGCGAGGTTTCTGTCAGAGACACGAGCTGAAACTTCACGAACATGTTCAGTCATGTCATGTCACCTCAGAAGAACATTTAAAGCTTTTAATAATTGAGTTTGAAGTTTAAATAAGAGCATTCAACAGTTATGATGAAGTATTGATTTTTTTAAATGTTATGTATAAGTAAATCTACACGTATTTGATAGAAAACTAACATTTGTAGAACAGATGATGTGTGTTTGTTGAGGTGTACACTTTAAAATAAAGGTCTGAAAACATTTCTACAACTGTTTATTCTGAAAACCATCTTTGTGACTCAGAATTCAAAGCACTAATCTGAAGAAACTGTTATGCAACTTTTTAAAAGAACTCTATGCAGCCAATAAAAGTCGAAGAATCTTTATTTTTAAGAGTGCACCTGCATGTTTTAAAGTGTTCTTCACTTGTGCAAACAGTGTTCATCCGGTCAGGAGCACTGAGCTTTGGGAAATGGCCTTTTTAGGAGGTCAGATGTGTGAAAGAGTCTCTCAGTGGAGTCTATTGTTGATCTATTGTTGCTGGAGTTGACCTGTTGATGCTTTTGTGAATGGAGTTGAATGGTGGTTGTAGACTGGAGATCACTATGGGAAGCTTTACAGATTTTCATTTAAGCATTCAGTTGAATGTACTTCCTTTTATTGGCATTATACAAGTCTAATGTCTGGCAAAACATGTCCTGAACAAAACATGAAACTGCCTTAGGCTATAATGTGCAGCTTTTCAAGAATACTTTAATGATTCAATCTTTTTGATTTTATAGACATCAACTCAACATGAAAAGAGAGTAAATGCTAAACTGTTTTGTCTGACCAGTTGTTTAGTTATTTGCCTATAGATGACATTTATGAATGTGTTCCCAGTGAGGTTTTTTTAAAGCACTATTTTGAGATTTTGAAATGTAATCATGCTGATTATGTTATGCACAATTATTTAATAGTCATGTTTTTATATTAGATGTGCAGTGAAAAACAATTTCCATTTTAAATATACCAGCTAGAGATATGCAAAGTGAGCCACATTTGGTTTTTGATCACTGAAAATGGGTAAAATTCAACAAATTGATCATGGAGCTGGTTTGAGATCCCCACATCTATGGGATTGAACCATATAGAGCCTTGAAAATGAAGATCTCAAAAGGAAAGTTTATTAAAAATGAGACTCTAGAAGGATATTAAGATATATTGAATATTTCTTGAGTTACAGGCATGCAAACTTTGGAAAAGGAATATTTATGGCACTCGGTCAGGTATGTTCAATGCAACTGATTTGATTGAAAAACACAAGATGTCTAGTTTCAACATTATTTGTTCTTCAGATACTCCTCTTTAAAAGATAGTATCAGCTGTACGCAAAGTGACCCACATTTGGTTTTTGACCACTGAAAATGTCCAATTTACTCTTTGAGCCACATTAACATGTCCATATCTCTGGGATTGAACCTTATAGGGCCTTTAAAATGAACATACCAAAAGTAAAGTTAATCAAGAACCAGAATACAGAAGGATATTAAGATATATTTAATACTTCTTGAGTTACAGTCATGCAAACTTGAGGCAAAAACATTTTTGAACTGTCACCGTTGGCATATAATGAAACAAAGATTGCAAAAGTCAACAGATTTTACTAGTAGACCTACCAATCTCTGTGTAAAAATAAAATAATGATGCTGCCATCTTTCTAAAGTCACTTTTACCCCCCTGTAAATTGGCTCCAAATCTCAGGTTAAAATGATCATTTTGACCCCCTTCTACAAAATAGTGGATTACTCAATAATTATACATCTGTGACATTTAATATTTTGCCTTTCATCACTATTTATGTTTGTCTTTCTACATTTTTTGTTTAACAAAATCAATATAGTCTGGTTTAGCTGACACAGAATGAGCCATTTCCATTTTAAATAGAGCAGCTAGAGACCTTTTTCCTTTTTAAATGAGTATCAAGTAAGCAAAGATGATTAAAAAAAATGAATATGGCTGTAATACAACACTCTCCACACGTCCATGTTGTGTTGGCAGTGTTTGTCTTTTGCCTTTCTTCCTGTTGAGCCGTGTCTGGGTAGTTTGCTGATGACAGACGGGCTATTGACGGACAGATTGCCCCCCAGTCTCATTGTCTTACAGGGGCAGAGCTGCTTTTGAAGTCATTTCCCATAGGAAGTCAGTGAACTGTGTGCTCTATTAAAATTCTTTGGCATTTCCTCTTAGGAAGCACAGATCACCTCCCTCCACTGCTACATCAAAGCCGTCCTGTTGAGAGAAACACTTCAGGTGTGAATGAATTGTGTGTTCTTGTGGGCCGTTACAGTTTTTCTTCTGCACTGACAACTGGACTGATGTTGAACTTCTTGCTATTTATAGACGGCAAGCAATGTGACAGACTACATTAATAAAAGCTTGCAGTACATGTGCAATTGTGAAATTGTCCAGTTTTATATGCAAAGGTATTTTTTTGTGTGCTTTTGCTTGTTTTGTGTGTTTTAAAGCACTTTTTTGTGGCTCTTTAACACTATTTTGCTGTATACAATTGCTCATGCTTAGGTTTAGTAGTTTGCTGAGATCTTTGTTGCATAGTTGTGTTATAGATATGAATGATGCCTAAGCAGCTTTACAGCAATTCAGGATGATGTTTATAATATCTTAAAGGGTTAGTTCACCCAAAAATGAAAATTCAATCATCATTTATCACTTGTGGACAGTAACGTATCTGTGCTTTATCGGAGTAATTTTATTTGGGAAACTTTTACTTCACTACATTTCAAAGCATAATAATATCCTACTACATTTCATAAAAACATATCATTCCTCATTATTTCGAAGTTTGAACTCTGAACCTCTGGAGCGCTATAGCGATGTCTGATTCGTGAACGAGCTGATTCTTTTCAATGAACCTGATGAATTGGTTACATTTTGATTAAATTATACATATAAAGCGATCAAAGAACGCTCCCTTAACAATCGCTGGAGCTGTCAATCAAACAGTATAGGAGTTTATTGGTGGCTAAGTTCTGGACTCTCGCCCATTTTATTCAACGAATCTCTTAGTTACATTGTGTTTGCATTGTTAGTTATGATGAAAGCATTGGTTAGTGTGCAGAAATTGAGTTGCAATGAAGAGATCACTGCTTTCATGCGCTCAACAACATGTCTGTGATAAGCTGCATGTTCATCACTGCAACCTTTTATGCCACCATCTAAATATAATGCCATAGATCTAAATGTAATGCAACACTTTTCACGATTAGTTAAGCTTGAGAGCTGTAATAGTTGAAACATGCTAAAAGTTTCGGAGACATACTTAGCTATTTCATATTGTGAAGATGTTAACCAATCACATCAGTGGGAGTTTACACTGAAGACACACAGCATTCAAATAAGAGGGCTAAAATCAGGATAAAAAAATTCCTTTTATTTCTAAATTTAATTATGACAATTTTTGATGTAAAAAGCATACTAACATTATAAGTGCACCCCAGGAAACATTATAAAACCGTAAGCAACTCAGTTCATGACCCCTTTAAGGCTCGTTCACACCAAAAATGATAACTATATAAGCATCCACACCAATGCACGATTTTAAATGCTCTTTAAAGCAGGATGGATTCTGAACATTAAATAAATGGTTTGCTAAATAGTATATATTCCTTTATATGAGTATATTTATGGAGGTAAAATATATATCCAACTTTTAATATGCCTTGTAGAGGAGAGGCGAACTATTATTTTTCGATGCAATCAGACATAAAATTGCCCAAAAATCTTGATTTGGGTCATTAAACAATAACCTAGAAATTTATGTTTTGCATGCAAGCACCACTCACATTTTGTGCATTTTTAAGATGCAAAATATGTGAGAGTTTTATACTTGTTTCCTGTTTTTTGACTGCCTGGCCGCCACCCAGTTCAGGTTAAGACTCAGGAAAAACAAAAGTAGATATTTCAATTGGCCTCCGAGCTTTGCCGGGCTCCAGCCGAGGGGGCAGGAGGCTCAATTGGATCTCTGATGGGGGCCTGTTGGACTCAGATTAAAGTGGTTGTTCTCTCCGGAAGTCCCAGGCCTCTCGGCTCAATAGCATCCTGCCTTTGGCTTTCCAATGAGCTCGGTGAGAAATCCCGCTGCTAGAGAATTGTCTGAGCCCAACTTTCCTCTCCTTCTCACTCAGAGTCTGACCTCAAGCTCTGTATCTCTGTTAAAGAAATAACGGAATTCATTACGGCACAGATATTGCTGGCTGTGTTCAGCTAAAGTCCCGTCCCCGTCCATCTGGTGAAGTTATGCTCTCTGAATGTGCTGAGAGTGATGTCAGCCAAACCTCACAAACTTTAGCAAGGATCTCGAAATTGTTTCCAGCGAGGTTTCTGGGGGTGCGTCGCGGCAGGCGATTAGCATCAGGGGAGGCTGTGTTTGTCATGTACAAACCTCAGTTGTGCATTGAAGTGAATCACAATGATTAATATTCAACGACATAGAGCTCACTTTTCATTCGGCACTCAAGTAAATGTTTTGCAGAGAGCGTATTTATTTGTTCCTCAAAGAACTTTCACCAAAAACATTTGTCTTTATTTACTCTCCCTCATGAGGACCAATTTGACTAATATTATGAATATTGTTGGCTCTTTGACGAATTGTTTTGATGAAGTCATTTTGGATAAATGTAAATGCTAAATCCATAAATGTAAATGCCTGACTTTCTGCTGTGAAAAACAAAATGAGCTTTTAGGCAAAATCCAAGTAAATTAATATCTATAAAGTCCATAAACATAGTCTGTATGACTTGTGCACTATATTCCAAGTCTTCTGAATTCATATGATGCTTTGTGTGAGGAACAGACCCCAAAACAGTCGATACTGTTTCCATCCACTGTAGCTTTAAAATCTTATTTGCAGTTGCATTTTTCAAGTTGTTGCATCACGATTTGATAATGTGAAAACCAATGGTACGATGCATCGACATTTTATCACAAGCATAAGTTTATATCTCGCAATTCGGACTTTAAATATCGCAATTCGGACTTTATATCACAATTCTGACTTTATATCTCACAATTCTGGCTTTAAATCTCGCAATTCTGACTTTATATCACAATTCTGACTTTGTAACTCTATTCTGACTATATAACTCCCAATTCTGACTTTATATCTCGCAATTCTGATTTTGTAACTCAATTCTGACTATATAACTCCCAATTCGGACTTTATAACTCACAATTCTGACTTTATATCTCACAATTCTGACTTTATTATATCTCACAATTCTGACTTTATTATATCTCACAATTCTGACTTTATATCTCACAATTCTGACTTTATTATATCTCACAATTCTGACTTTATTATATCTCACAATTCTGACTTTATATCTCGCAATTCTGATTTTGTAACTCAATTCTGACTATATAACTCCCAATTCTGACTTTATATCTCGCAATTCTGATTTTGTAACTCAATTCTGACTATATAACTCCCAATTCGGACTTTATAACTCACAATTCTGACTTTATATCTCACAATTCTGACTTTATTATATCTCACAATTCTGACTTTATTATATCTCACAATTCTGACTTTATATCTCACAATTCTGACTTTATTATATCTCACAATTCTGACTTTATTATATCTCACAATTCTGACTTTATATCTCGCAATTCTGATTTTGTAACTCAATTCTGACTATATAACTCCCAATTCTGACTTTATATCTCGCAATTCTGACTTTAAATCACGCAATTCTGACTTTATATCTCGCAATTCTGACTTTATATCTCGCAATTCTGATTTTGTAACTCAATTCTGACTATATAACTCCCAATTCTGACTTTATATCACGCAATTCTGACTTTATATCACGCAATTCTGACTTTATATCTAACAATTCAGACTTTATAACTCACAATTCGAACTTTATATCTAGCAATTCTGACTTTATAACTCGCAATTCGGACTTTATAACTCGCAATTCGGACATTATAACTCACAATTCGGACTTTATATCTCGCAATTCGGACTTTATATCTCGCAATTCTGACTTTATATCTCGCAATTCTGACTTTAAATCACGCAATTCTGACTTTATATCTCGCAATTCTGACTTTATATCTCGCAATTCTGATTTTGTAACTCAATTCTGACTATATAACTCCCAATTCTGACTTTATATCACGCAATTCTGACTTTATATCACGCAATTCTGACTTTATATCACGCAATTCTGACTTTATATCTAACAATTCAGACTTTATAACTCACAATTCAAACTTTATATCTAGCAATTCTGACTTTATAACTCAATTCTGACTTTAAATCTCACAATTCAAACTTTATATTTCGCAATTCTGACTTTATATCTCGCAATTCTGATTTTGTAACTCAATTCTAACTACATAACTCCCAATTCTGACTTTATATCTCGCAATTCTGACTTTATAACTCAATTCTGACTTTATATCTCGCAATTCTGATTTTGTAACTCAATTCTGACTATATAACTCCCAATTCTGACTTTGTCACGCAATTCTGACTTTATATCTAACAATTCAGACTTTATAACTCACAATTCGAACTTTATATCTAGCAATTCTGACTTTATATCACAATTCTGACTTTGTAACTCTATTCTGACTATTTAACTCCCAATTCTGACTTTATATCTCGCAATTCTGACTTTATAACTCAATTCTGACTTTATATCTCGCAATTCTGATTTTGTAACTCAATTCTGACTATATAACTCCCAATTCTGACTTTATATCACGCAATTCTGACTTTATATCTAACAATTCAGACTTTATAACTCACAATTCGAACTTTATATCTCGCAATTCTGACTTTATATCACAATTCTGACTTTGTAACTCTATTCTGACTATTTAACTCCCAATTCTGACTTTATATCTCGCAATTCTGATTTTGTAACTCAATTCTGACTATATAACTCCCAATTCTGACTTTATAACTCCCAATTCTGACTTTATATCTCGCAATTCTGACTTTATAACTCAATTCTGACTTTATATCTCGCAATTCTGACTTTATATCTCGCAATTCTGATTTTGTAACTCAATTCTGACTATATAACTCCCAATTCTGACTTTATATCACGCAATTCTGACTTTATATCTAACAATTCAGACTTTATAACTCACAATTCGAACTTTATATCTAGCAATTCTGACTTTATAACTCAATTCTGACTTTAAATCTCACAATTCTGCCTATATATCTCGCAATTCTGGCTTTATATCTCGTAATTCTGACTTTATAACTCAATTCTGACTTTATAACTCGCAATTCTGACTATTTCTTGCAATAGCAAGAATAAAAGTCAGAATTGTGAGATAAAAATTCACAATTATCTATTAAATAGTTTTATTCCATGGCAGAAATGAGCTTCAATAGATTTGAGAGCTCTGGCAGATTATCAGTCTATGAAGATGATCTGTCTATGAACATTTTGGTTTGTTCCTCACACAAAGCTGTTATATGATTTCAGAAAACATGGAATATAATTTTATGTTGCTTATCTTGGATTTCAGAAGTATAAATCTACTTTTATTGTGTGATAAAGAACACTGTGAACATTCTGCTAAACATTTGATCTTTTTAATAATAATAATAATAATAATACAGGGTTGGAGTAATTGTGAACAATTTCTTTAATCGATTGACCTTAGAAAGTCAATCTTGACCTTTAGCAGTGCAATCAGTGAAGATTTTAATGTCTTAGACATGTGATTTAAAACTTGCTTATATTGAAATAATATTTTCCTTTTTATGTTCCAGTGTTTTCAGTGAAAACATATCGTCTTAATTGGCTTCTTTAGTTATTAGTCTTCCGGATGCTTCATGTACATGTTATTTTTAATCTCAAACGGAAGCAGTCAGATGAGAAACCTTTATAAACCAGAAGGACTTTCATTGGTGGCCTTGACAACTGATCTATATCAGGTGTTTAGTTATGGCACGAATGGCTCAGAAAAATGAACAAGAATTGGCCTGAAATCTCCCAGCTGTCTAATATACTAGGTCAAATAAAACGAAAGCATAACACCTGTGTTTTACTTTGTCCCAAGACGAACACAAGCAGAATCCCGGCCAAGACCTTCCTTTATTACCGTGGTCCGGGGATCTAATGAGTGCATGAGTGCATATATGGGCCGCCTTTTTCCATTTCTGTGTGTGTTTTACAAAAAAGCCCTCACACTTTGGGTCCTTGTTCTCGTAACATCTGTTTGAGGATGAATGATCGGGAAGGGGGTGTGTTTCGTAGCGCTCATGGTACGGAGAGAGAATGAAAAGGGGGGAGATCTGAGTTATTTCTGTGCCATCTTAAGGGTGCATTGAAAACCATCCAAGCAGCTCGTCACCTTGGAGGCTGTGTCTTGTGGTGCGGTGGGAAAATCCCTGGTTGGCTAGCTCTGAATCGGCCCGGTTCGCTGAACCGCTTTGAATTCTGGGATGGAGGTCTTTCAGAAGCGACATTTCTTTTGACCGGACGAGTGCTCCTGCCGCTCGGTCTGAATGGCAGGATGTCGCTGGTAAACTTAGGTATGTTAAAAGTGAATTAAGAGTTGGGCCACTCTGTTCAGCTCGGCTGGGGGCCTGTGATTGGTCAGTGATTTTTCTGCTCTTAGTCAATCTAAAGAAGTTGGTCTGACCTGCATGTGTTTTCAGAATTAGTAGAAGAGGGTTTAACATCCTACATCTGCAGTCATTTGCAGTTTCATTTTTCAAAGTTGCTGCATCACGATTTGATAATGTGAAAGCCAATGGCACGATGCATCAAGACATTTTATCACAAGTTTATATCTCACAATTCTGACTTTAAATCTTGCAATTCTGACTTTATATCGTTTAACTAACATCCTACATCTGAATGATTTTTTTATATTACGGTTATGTATGTACTTTATATATACACTGTAAAAAAATGCTGGGTTAAAAACAACCCAAGTTGGGTTGAAAATGGACAAACCTAGCAATTTGGTTTATTTTAACCCAGTGGTTGGGTTAAATGTTTGCCCAACCTGCTGGGTAGTTTTATTTAACCCAACTACTGATTAAAAATGACTATATGTCTGGCTTAAAATGAATCCAAAATAGGTGAGAAATTAAAAATCAGACACATAATTACTAGAGGCAACAATAATAATCAAAAGGTGTACATTTATTAATAAGCAATTTAATAAATGTTTATTGTTTATTATTCATTATCTTATTAATAAATGCTCATTTATTAAACATATTAATAAATGTTAATTTCCAGCATATTTTGGGTTCATTTTAAGCAAGCAATACAGTCATTTTTAGACAACAGTTGAGTTAAATAAAACTACCCAGCACGTTGGGCAAACATTTAACCCAACCGCTGGGTTAAAACAACCCAATTGCTGGGTTTGTCCATTTTCAACCCAACTTGGGTTGTTTTTAACCCAGCATTTTTAAAAAAATTATTAAATATAAAAATATTAGAATTTAATTATTAACAAATAATAATAAAAAAAAAAAAAAAAAAAAAAAAAATATATATATATATATATATATATATATATATATATATATATATATATATATATATATATATATATATATATATATATATATATATATATATATACACAATTATTATTATTTATTAAATTATTTGTTAATATTAAATAATTAAAATAATTAAACAATCATTAATAGTTATCTAAATTATCAATTTATATGTATAATTTATTTAATTTTTGATTTATATATATTTTTTTTTTATTATTATTATTATTATTATTATTATTATTATTTAATGATATAGATATATAAATTAATGTAAGCATGTTTTTTTTAATCCACTTACATTCTTTAAAAATTTGGTGTATGTTTTTATATTTATTTATATATTTATTTTATATTAATATTTAATATATTTTTTTAATTAATATTTAATAATATTTATTTATAGAATTTAATGATATAGATATATAGATTAATAATTAAAAATAATCCTATTTATATATACATAACCATGTTTTTAAAAATGCTATAATATATATATATATATATATATATATATATATATATATATATATATATATATATATATATATATATATATATATATACACACACACACACACACATTTATTTTAATTGTTTATTTATTTAATATTATTTAATATGTCTATTTTTTATTTAATTTTTAATTATTTATATATTATTACTATATAATGATATAGATATATAGATTAATAATTATTTTTATTAAAAACATTATTTTATATATATACATAAGCATGTTTTTTTAATATCCATTAAAGTCCTTTAAAAATGTGCGGTGTATGTTTTTATACACACATGACCATTTCTGCCATTGCTGTCCTACCGCCCACTTCTATTCATAATCAACCATGAAACAAATAAAATGCTGAAATAGACCATGCAAAATAAAATTATTTATAATATGGCTATAAAATGTCTCCTAAACTTAATGCAGAACAAATCTGAACATTTATTTATGCTATTGGAGCTTGCACTTTAACCTCATACAGTTGGCGACCCTGAGGGCTGTAACTCGAGTCCGTTTGCACTGCAGAGAGACTCGATCTGTGGTCATAACCAGCCCTTCCTCTTTCTCCCTGCCGCCCCACAGACTGAAGTCATTACAATCAATTAGCTGCTCTTTGCTCCGGCCTAATCAAGGATCTGGTACAGAGCAACTTCCTGCCTGTAGGTTTCAGGCAATGATTTGAGATTATACAGTGTCTGTGTTTTACAGGGTGAAGTATGCGGCGGCCTCTGA